>NC_064533.1:40920668-41220668 GCF_023856365.1 Brienomyrus brachyistius | reverse complement strand
TAGGAGGAATCAGTGACACACGGCAACAGCCTAACACAATGACCAACTAGGGAAATGAACTAGGGCAAGAACTTAAATACACCTAGAAATCTGAATCAAACAAGGAATATGTATATGAAATAATGGTAACGCTTTACATTAAGTGCACCTTCATAATGCATTCATTATGCATTCATAGAACATTCAGTGCACCTTCATAATGCATTCATAGAACATTCATAAGCAGCATGCAAGTACACCTTAACATACTAACATCCCTTAACAGCTGTAATATACATTAATAACAAGCATTACATGATTATACAATTATTAGTTTGTTATTATTATATAATGTTTGTTATTAATGTATATTACAGCTGTTAAGGGATGTTAAGATGTTAAGGCATAGATACATGATTTTTATGAATGTTTTATGAATACTTAATGAATGCATTATGAAGGTGTACTGAACTTTTTATAAATGCAATATTCTGTAAAAGCATTATAAAGATAATCTTTATTGTCATTGTCACTTGGACAACGAAATTGAAAATGCAATTTGATTCAATGTGAGGCATAAAAAGAGTAATAAAATATTTAAAATATACAAATTACACTGAATATTGCACTGAATTACAAATTGCACAGAATACTGCATTTACTATACAGATTGCACTGAATATACAGACTGCACTGATGAAAAATAAGAAATTAACCATTATATTTTGCATTTAAAGCCATGATTGCTTTGGGATAAAAACTGTTTTTATGTGATTTGTCTTGGTTTGCATGGCTCTGTGTCTCTTGCTTGATTGCAAAAGCTGAAAGAGACAGTGACCGGGATGTGATGAATCCTGTGAAATGTCTTTAGCTGTTTCTCCGGCATCGGGAGGTGTAGATTTGTTATAGGGTGGGGAGAGGGCAGCCAATTGTGTTCTTCGCCCCCCTGATTACCCTGTGGAGAGCTTTCATGTCTGAGGAAGTGCAGCTGCCGTACCACACGCAGAGTCCATATGTAAGTACGCTCTCGATGGAACAGTGGTAAAAGGCAAGGAGCAGATTTTAGGGAAGACTGTTCTTTCTGAGGATTCTCAGAAAATGCAGTCTCTGCTGCGCCTTCTTCAACAGCTCCTTAGTGTTCGCACTCCAGGTCAGGTCATCCTACAAGAGATCACTTAATGTAAAACATTACCGAAATAATTAATTAACAAATCAACTGAGGCCGAAGAATAACGAGAAACAGTTACAAGCAGTAACACTAAAAAAACACAGAACAAAAAGACAGAAAACACTGAAACCACTGGAACATTAGGAATTACTACACCAGGAAACTTAACTTGGAACAAAATTATACACAGGGAAAACCTAAGACTAAGGAAATTAAAATAGAACATAAACATAGTATTTATTTGGGTTTCAGTTTCTTATAATAATCAGATGAGGCCATCCGGAGGCCAGCCTCAAACCCATGACTCCTGGATTTATAGACTGAGCTGCATACTCAGTCCACTATGCTGTGTGGCAGTCTGGGGAATAGGTAAAACACATAGGGAATACTAGGAACTATGACAGAGAGAGGGAAAGCTAGAATTGCCTGCGATGCCTGCTGGCCAAATGGGGCGGGTCGGACAATACATACCCTGACAGCTAAGATGGCATTCAAGGACCTGAAGTCTCATTTTGCCATAGCCCCATTACTGAAGCATCCTGTTTCTCTTGTATCTTTTCATGGTTGAAGTCTGCCTCTGAGCTAGGAGAGGCGTCCATCCTGTTCCACCTCTACTTTGTCCTGCGTCCTCAAAGTATTTATCTCAGCTAACCATAGTGTCACGCAATCATAGTTTTGACATTTGCCCTATATTTACAAGGGTCTCTTTTCAGAATCCAAAGACATCCAGTTACATGAATTAAAGTCTCAGAATATGTTATAGATTATTCCTATGCTGTGAATGGCTCGCATCCCATCAAGAGTGTCCCTTTCCTTTGCTTCCCTTGCTTCTAGAGGAGTGTTTATGGATGGATGTACCTACTAATTATATGCTTTACAAAGAGGAATGTTGTTGTTCTGTCTTTTTTGCCATTTCTTGGCTCTGTAGAGAATCACTGTTTGGAAAACTCCACAGTGTATGCTTAATCATTTCAGAATCTTTGTTTTCCAAAAGTTTACTCTGTGTGACTCACTGTCTCTGCAAAATGCAATCCAAGTGTGCATTTCTAAGGTGAGGGTATTACAATAAATTCCTTTGAAATTGAATAAACACTCAGCTAACACCCCCCACCTACATATTCCAAAAGGCTTGTGACCTCAATACAAAAGACAGGTCCCCAAAAATAAACAATAATATATATTCTTTGTATATTTTCAGGCTATGTATGGCACAAATGCATACAGAAGGCAATCTGTAAAACGTTCAATTTGCAGTTCAAATATATTACTCCCATACCTTTTATTATATGTCAGTATACATCAAGAAGACCATATGTCCACTGAGTGAAAATTAACTAGAAGTACTTCCAAAGTGCAACGTCACTACTATAGTGTCAGATGAAAATATGCAGCAGGAGTGCTCCTAATACGAAATATAGGGTGATGTGAATATCAAGACTCTGATTATGTACCTGAGCTTCCCCAGATAGATTACAAAGCAACTGAAGCAATGAGGTGTCTCTACCTCTGTTACTTCACAACCTGACTTGGCTAACGAGATATTGTTCCAGAGGGGAATAAACACCATGAAAAATGACTGCATCAGAGAAGGTGTCCCCAGCCCATTAGGAGCTTGTTGTTTTTCCAATTTCTAGAACTGTTCCCTTTGTATACCGATAAAGTAAGCATTAAGGTGATAACTGTGCTTTGCTCTGGTGCAAACAGATGTTGGTTGACTGACTAACCTCAACAGAAGACCCGAGAGCTCCTTGTAATTGGGCTGCTGTGATGCAACAACAAACAACAGTGATTTAGGCACTTTCATTAACTTTTTTTTTGCACAATGTAGAATTAGGCCAGCAAACTCCTTAAGCATCTGCCCTGACATTCCCAAAACATTTATTTTCAACCAAGGGTGGTAAATGCATCTTAGCCTCTGCTCTAATAAGTCATCAGATTCATCTGATAGCTATACAGCTCATAAATTATTGCCTGAGTCTGATAAGCTGAAAAACAAAATGTATAACCAATTTACGATATTATCTACTTAGAAATTTATAAATACATGTACATGTATATTGACTACACTAAAACTCTAAAATGGTAAGAAAAGCTTTAGGATAATAAAAAAACAAAAAATACCCTGCATACCTTGGATTATTTGTGTTCATCCAGCAAGAAGATGGCAAATGTGTCTCCCATGCCATTTTTTTTAGGCTAACCAATTTTTCTCGCCCCTTTCCACACATGAGAATTATATCAGTTCATTATATTTGCACAAAACAACCAAAATCTGCCTTTAGAAACTAACACTAAACAAGCAAATTTAATAAGAGGAAATGCATTCAGATTTTTACTGGAGGACCACTACAATTCAACTAGTAGGAGTGAGAGCTACAGAAGGTCAAGCATCTTAAAATCAATATAAGAGCGTTAAATTGCTTTCCTCACTGCTTCTGTTTTAGGAGACACTAGTTAATCCTGAAATCACTGTCATTTAATCCTTGCTCAGCTGGTATAGCAAGCAAAGTTGAAACGTTTTTTCAGGCTTAAATGTAAATCAGTTTGACAGAATATTTATTCTCCACGGCAAAAGTTTGGAATACTTGCAGTGCTGCCGATGGTCTGTGGTATTTATCATCATAGCTCAGCTGCTGATCCTCTCGCGGAAAAAAAGGATTAGCCTTCAACATAATGATTTCATTTGGAGTGCTTAATCCGCAAAAGTGTGTCACCAGATATGATTGCCCAAGAACAAGTACGAAAAATCTTATTACCTTGCTACTCAACTTTCTGAATATTAAAAATACACAGATACTCTTCCTGTACAGCTAAAGAAAATAATTTCAGCAAAGAATTTCATGTCTTGGAACTAAATGACAGCATTTGAAAGAGGTCAGGGCTATAAATAATAAACCATTGGCAGTTCTTACTGACATAAGATAATTAACAGGACTTTATACATTAAAACCACAGAACACTTGTTAGAGTCTGTGCAAAAAGTCTCACACAAACAAATTTCATTAGAACAGAAAATCACATCAACACTTGTTTGCCTGGATGAACCCAGGACAGCAGAAATGTGTTAATAGTCTCATGGTTATGTCTGCACACCCACTCCATCTCAGATGTTCCCTTGAGAATTCTTGCAGTTGAAAGCAAAAACTAAACAGTCCTTCAATCTGTTTAATTTCTGTTAAGCAGTCCATTAAATGGCTACATCCTTTACTGTAATAATTTGTCCTGGAATGGATTCTTCATGAAATGTATCCCTAAGTTTCCGGGTGGTGTCCTTGGCTGGCTGGAGATGCTCGTTAACATGCTGGTACTCCTCCTCGTCTGTTGTCTACCATAGTCTTTCCCTCTGGGAGTGTAAACTTTTCATTCTATTCAACAAGGCAAAACAAACTACATAATGCCAGACACCCCTATTAATGGCTAAGTAACTGATATGTATGTTTGTAAGAGGCAAAAAAATGCCTTGCACCTGTAGCTTCCAGGACAGACTACAAGTATCTGCTAATGACTTTTAAAACAAACAACAGATAGATAGATAGATAGATAGATAGATAGATAGATAGATAGATAGATAGATCATTCTCCATATATAAATGTATGTGTGTGTGTATATGTACACATACATAAATACACACTTGTTGTTGTATAATGTTGCTAAATAATGTTTATGTTATATATATATATATATATATATATATATATGTGTGTGTGTGTGTGACTGTGTGTGTGTGTGTGCGTGTGAATTGTAGCACCAGCATGTCCCAGCATGCCTCGCGTGCAATTGTAAATAGCCCTTGTTGTGTTCTTGTTGTTTAATGTTAATGGTTGCATTTCCCTATTGTCGCGTGTGTGTTTGCCTGTGTCTTGTGTGTACCTGGTCAACTCCTCGCATGTATGTTGACCACCATGTGTGCATTTTGCAGTTCGACGTCTGACAACCTTGTGATTCCCCCCTGTGTATTTGGTTCGGTGCTCATTGGGTGCCTGTTGTAGTCCTTTTAAAGACTGCTAATAAAAAGCGTGTTTTCCTGGCAAGCAAGTCTCCATGTAAGGTGTGTGCTTCAGGATTGCTGTGCTACCTATTATTCTTTAAGAAAATTCATTAACAATATACCGATGGTTCATTCTAATTGCAATGTTTTCCTGCACATTTTGACACAAATATATTAAAAAATAAATAACATTGCCTCACTGACAAAGAATCTCATACAATGTTTTTCCATTACACAAATCTGGAAAATATATTCATATATTTTCAGCTATATAAATGTGCTTTATTTCATTTAAAAATTCATTTAATCTGTTCCTCTCACTCATGATTAATTCTTTTGGCTTGTACTTCTGTCATACTGAAAATATCCTATCACACTACATTCAAAAACCTTGAAAGCTACAAGATGTACAATACGCTAAGGTATTGTACCATCATACTGAGTCTGTATGAACAAAGTAAATTGCCTCCTTGCCTAAGATGCATTAGAATGAGCCAGAAATAAAATGCCAGGAACAGAACACTCAAGCAGAATTCATATTTCTCTCACACAGTTTGCTGGGACATGAACTCCAAATAAGAAGCTCATTAGGTAGCAACAAAGGGAACTATCCATCCATTTTCCAAACTGCTTATCCTACTGGGTCGCGGGGGGTCTGGAGCCTATCCTGGAAGCAATGGGCACAAGGCAGGGAACAACCCAGGATGGGGGGCCAGCCCATCGCAGGGCACACTCACACACCATTCTCTCACACATGCACTCTTACGGGTAATTTAGCAAGTCCAATTAGTCTCAGCATGTCTTTGGACTGTGGGGGGAAACCAGAGTACCCGGAGGAAACCCCACGACGACATGGGGAGAACATGCAAACTCCACACACATGTGACCCAGGCGGACACTCTAACCCGGGTCCCAGAGGTGTGAGGCAACAGTGCTAACCACTGCACCACCATGCCACCCCCAAAGGGAACTAAACGGCATGCCTCCATTAGCAATTTCTTGGTGAGGCTACCAGTTGATCCTCGTTGCTTTATTTTCCTCCATATGCTGTGAAGTTGTAGAGCTTCAGTGATGTCTCTTGCTTGGAGTGACTTCCTCCTGCATGCTAGCTGTTGTCATGCCCAGCAGATTTACTGATGAGACTTGGTAAGTCCATGTTGCTTTATTGATTTTTTTTTCCTTTAATGGGCATTTTTTCTGTATGTCTTTGTTTATTGATTTATTCTCTGCATAGCGGTCATATCTCACCCATTAATACCCATGTACTGTCCAAATATGTACATAAAAACACAATGTGTTGATGTTGTTAGGGTACAGCGAATACTTGCCTTATTCAACGGTGTCAATGTGGGTGACCATTGCAAGTTACTACAGCATCAATATAAATTGCTTATCAACCCAGATGTATTGAATTTAAAGTACATCAGCTAAAGCACCAGAACTATGTCAACATAGACCTCAAAATAGATCTCCACTAAGCAATGACCGATTATTAGTGCTCCTTCATGTTTCATGTCAAACATGATTCATTAAAAGGACAGCTTTACATTTTTTTTTAACAAATAATAGTACAAAATATTTTTTCTGAAAAAAAATCAGCAGTGAAATCTGCACTTCATCAGAATGTGCTTCTGTGAAACTGGTGACTCTTCTTTTTAAGATGGAGAAATCAGTCAGATACTCCCAGGACACTCACCAGGTTAAGCTGTTAGAAGATGATGATGATGATTATGATGATGATGATGATGATGATGATGATGATGATGATGATAATGATCTGTGGTTTTGTGTTGCCTTGCTGACATTTTTGTTTAGCACAGATAAAAAATGACTATCTGTATTATTGGTGTTACTTTCCAAATGACATGTCTTGCTCAAGTGCAGAACAGCAGGCTGGAAGGAACTGGAAGAGCCAATGTTCCAGCCTCTAAACCTACCACATTGCCTCCAGTTCCAGCAATGCAAATGTGACAGACATGCTCTCACAGAGCATTGCAGAGATATCGCTTGGGGCACAAGTGTGAAGGGGTGTCAAAGCATAGCTTCAGTATATATATTTGGGAAAAGATATTTCTGTGGCATCAATTCCACTGTGCCTGAAGTTATCCAATGACATAACTACTTCATGACACTTGGAGTATTTTATGTACTACTCAATGTCTTAGCATAGGAGATTTTACACTAAAAGTGAATTCATAAATTTCATAAGTATTTTTGGTCATATTCTTAGATGTCACAGAATAAAAAAATATGGGCTGACATTTTTATAACCAAGCATTGTTTGCTTGTATAATAATCAAAATTTCTAACAAAAACTGCAAAATGCAATGCAATATTTGAGTTAACATGTCAGATTTTAATTTGAGACTGTGATTTAAAAATGCCTGTACTTCATACAAAGGTAAATGGATTCCTCTTTCTTTCTTTGACCTAAAAGAATTGATGATGTAACGGTAGTTCTCCCCATGTCGTTGTGGGGTTTCCTCCGGGTACTCCGGTTTCCCCCGACAGTCCAAAAACATGCTGAGGCTAATTTGAGTTGCTAAATTGCCCATAGGTGTGCATGTGTGAGTGAATGGTGTGTGAGTGTGCCCAGCGATGGGCTGGTCCCCCATCTTGGGTTGTTCCCTGCCTCGTGCCCATTGCTTCCAGGATAGGTTCCGGACCCCCCGCAACCCAGTAGGATAAGCGGTTTGGAAAATGAATGGATGGATGTAATGGTAATATTGAAAGTGTGCTGATATGAGAGATACAACAATCAATTGTCTAAACAAACAAATAAATAAATAAGAAACTTAAAGGTAAAAGCAGATATCTGGCTTGTGATCATAGTTGGTCACAATTTTGAATTCATGGTCAAAACATTCTGCTTTGTAGACTCAGTATAGTAGTCTGATAGTGTTGTTGCTCGCTCTCCTTACAGAGCCCCTAGGCCAAAGAGCAGATGGGAAAGAGCTGAGCAGTTATGAATACGTCTCTGGTGTTTCAGGCTGAGCGCAGCAGGGCCACTGTCTTCAGTGCTGAAGTTGCTTCTGGTAAACATGGTGCTGAGACAGCGCCCGCGTCATCTATGGAAAAGAACAAAGAAATCCAAATGTAGTTCCTTAAATGTACTACAATATGCATTCCATTTGAGACAGTTTGAGAAAAAGACATTTTACTGTGAAATTAAATCACTGTCTTAACTTTTTTGGATTGTTTTTGCTGTTTCTGTTGTTTATTCAGCAATCATCATTTAGTGCCATAGACTGTTCATAATGCATAATACTATTAAAGTTGTTAGTGACTTTTACTACACAAGATATAATATAATTGATACTTTATTGTTCCCCATAGAGGAAACTCTCTTCACGCTTAACCCAACTTTCTTTCTGTAGGTGAGAGAAAGCTGGCTGCAAAGGGCCCCCACCTGTTGTGGCACCTGGGGAGCTGGGCATTAAGGGCCTTGCTCAAGATCCTGCAAACATGCAGAAACCAGGCTTGAACCAGTGACCTTCTGATATAGTATGTAGAGTTTAATATTTGAGCTAATATTGAGTTTAATATATTCCAGTAAGTCAATAAATCATTGTAACTTTAAAACTAATTTTACTTTTACTTATAGCTGTAAGCATTTGCTTAAAATCATATTTTGCTCAATAGAACAAAGTAGAATTGTAATAATCCATTAGGGATGGAATGATACACTCAACTCACGATTCGATATGATTCAGATTCAGTTCAAAATATGATTTTCTCAATTTTTTTTTAACAGAATGAGCTGCAGACAAATTTATTTAAAAATATTCCTTTATCTTTCTAAACTGTGCAAAATGTGTCCTCTTAAGAGTGCAACTGAAATTAAATAAAATTCTATTTAAAAAAAAAAAAATCCCAAATCAAAATAAAAAAAAAAAAAATCTTCAAATAAACGGTAACGCTTTTCATTAACTGCACCTTCATAATACTTTTAACATTCATAAAACATTCAATACACCTTCATAATGTATTCATTAAGTATTCAGAAATCATTTATAAACATCATGCATGTATACCTTTACATCCTTACATCCTGTAACAGCTGTAATATGCATTAATAACAAACATAATAATTGTATAATTGTCACGATCGCGGGCGTGCTGAGCGGCGATTGTGCGGGTTGGCTGGTACAGAGCAGGCAAACAGGCAGGTATCGGGGTGAAACTAGGGTTTATTGCGGAACGGGGACTTGGAACAGGAAACAAGACTACCATAACCAAACCACAACTAACTACAATGACGGACCAGGGGAACAGGTCAGACCAGGACTTAAATACACAAAGACTAATCAAAGGAAGCGGACACAGCAGGAGACGATCAGGGTAATACACGTGGGTAATCAGGGGGCGTGGCACACACGAGGAGCGGACGAGCCGGGCATGACAATAATCATGTAATGTTTGTTTTTAATGTATATTAAAGCTGTTAAGGAATGTTAGGATATTAAAGTATACTTGCATGCTGCTTATGAATGTTCTATGAATGCATTATGAAGGTGCACTGAATGTTCTATAAATGCATAATGAATGCATTATGAAGGAGCATTTAATATAATGCGTTACCAAATAAACTAAGGCTTGCATGTGCAGCTTCTTAGCGTGGTTTGCTCTTTTAATAATCTTTGCTCTGGTGGTGGTGAATTGAGCTCACTGTGGTGCCGGTGGACATGCTGCCGTCGTCGTCCAATCCTCCCGTGTGCCACGATCCCCTAGTTAATCTCGTGTGTAATCTCTGTGTCATCAGCTGTTTTGAGTTGTTTTCATTAGTTCTGTGTATTGAAGTCCCCTATTTCTGTCATTGTATTGTTTCGATGCTGTTTTCCCCATATGCCTCTCTTTCTCTCCATTAAATCCCTTTTTACCCCCACCTTTACGTTCTTTGCCTGCTTCCCTGGTCTGAGCTTGCCAGAATATAATAATTTGTGTATGTTTATCAGTCTTTTACAATGTTTGCACACAGTTTTTGTCTTGTCTTTTGGTCAATATAATTATGTGCTACTGGAATATGCAACGAGTTAATTGTCCTGCCAGGCGATCACACAGGTTGAGAAAAAATACAGTTTCATCAGTGGGATAATGTGACATCACACTTTATTTTCACATGATAAATATTTTCACACCTGTGACAAAAAGTGTAAGTCTTTCTGCTGTTTGCTGTTCTTGAACCTTACTGTATGCTACACTTATCCTATAAAGTTATATTTCTTATTCAGGACTTAAAAACATGTACTGGTTATTTTAAGATTGCATTCACATGATATTCTATGTGCAAAAATGATATCTACAAATCACATGCATCATTCTGAATAAAATGACTTCCTCTGTTTAAAGACAGTAGGTTGTTATTATAATGGTTCATGATATATTCTTGTATCATGAACATTTTCAGTTTAATTTTCTGTTGTAGTACTGATGAATAAAGTGCCTAACCTTGTTTAAGCAGATATAAATAGATTATTTTCTTTGAATAAATATGTTGTAAATGCAAAGCTGAAAATGGAAAGCAGTGAGCAGCCATAACATCAGGAGCTGTTCGTATAGGAGTGAAAAGATATTATTTTATGTATTTATATACTTTTATTTATTTATTACTCCGGTTTCCCCCCACAGTCCAAAGACATGCTGAGGCTAATTGCAGTTGCTAAATTGGCCATAGGAGTGCATGTGAGAGTGAATGGTGTGTGAGTGTGCCCTGCGATGGGCTGGCCCCCCATCCTGGTTTGTTCCGTGCCTCGTGCCCATTGCTTCCGGGATAGGCTCCGGACCCCCAGCGACCCAGTAGGATAAGCGGTTTGGAAAATGGATGGATGGATGGACGGATGGATATTTATTTATTTATTTACTGGAAGTGAAAGTCTAAAGATGAAAATGTGAAGCAGTTGGCTGAAGCCTTTCATTACCTCAGTGATTAAAAGAACATTAACACAAAGAAGTAGATTGCTTCATTGACTCTTTCACATACTGCCAGTTCTAATGCCACTGCCCTCTTCCAGTCAGCTTCCAACATCTGCATTTTCTGCTGTGAGCTTGTGACAGCTGCCTCATGATGGATGTGCAGCAGATGTGCCCAGTCTTGTCATCACTGCTCCTGGCATATATATAGCAATTGCCTCATGCCTATTGCTTCTGGGATAGGCTCCGGACCCCCGCAACCCAGTAGGATAAGCGGTTTGGAAAATGGATGGATGGATGGAAATTTGTGCGGCAATAAGGTGAAGTTAGCTGAATACCTGAATCTACTGAATGGCCAGGTTATCCCATCAATGGATCTTACCTAAACGCTTTTCTTACCTGAACATATTCTGGAATGATTCATAGGACTTCAACTGTTAAAGAGGGGTTAAGGGAGTGCAAGGAATCATTTTCACACATGAACTGGGCAGCAGAGTTTTGACCTTAACCCCATTGAAAGTCTTTGAGATGTGATGAAGAAAACTTTACCGAGTGGTTTAACTCACCGATCATGAATATAAGATCTTGATGAGAAATTAATGCAAATCTGGGTGAGAAAATTTTTTGAGATGCAGCATAAGTACATGGAAATATTGCATTAACGAATGTGCACCACAATCATCAAAGTTAAAGGCGGCCCAACAAAATGTTAAACTCTGCGACTTTTTTTTTTTTTGGTCAGCAATGTATAAACATGTAACAGGCTGTCTAAATCCAGTCTAACTAAAATGCAATTTGTCTCATATTTTTGGACCATGATAAGATCTCCCTACTAACTAACAAAATTACTTCATCCTCTGTTGTTTTTAGGGTATCAGTGTACTTTCAAATTAAATTAATTAATTTGTCTCTCCCATGCTTATTTAGCATAAAGGTCACAGGTGCTGTTATGTGATGGGAAAGCAACACACAAATGTGGCCAGGAACTACAAAAATTCCTAGTCGGGACAGCGCAGGTTCCAGCTCAAGACGAACCAGGAAGTAGTTCCTGAACATTGGTGGGAAACTGCCTATTGTACATTCAGTTGATGGATGGTGAGAACACTTTCAAAAGGACTGCAGTAGTAATTTGGCTGTGTGGTATTGCTCAGTCGTCACTTCCTGAGTTATCTGAATGCTGATTGAATTTAAGAAATGATTTTTGTCTACCTCAGCCCTGTCTGATAGTTGGTTTACCAAGGAACCTGAGGAACCAGTTGCTCTAGGGTTTGATGAGCTCTCCACTGACCTCTTCCTCTTGTACCCAAACTGTAGGGGTCCAGAGCATCTGGAATAGTGCCAGTGTTAAAATAAAGGATACCATCAAGGGCAGAAGCATTCCAGGCCTTGCCTTTTTGAAGGTCCTCCCCATGTCCTACTCGTACAGCTACAGCAAATTTCATCTAGTTAACTGGGAACTTTGTGTGTCTGTTCTATATTTTGAAGGCCAAACCTTTCATATCAATTGTTCAGCTCATAAAGTGGTGTGACATCAGAAGTTCTAATCCAATTCTTCATGGCAGCATCCAGGGCCATGTCTTGTTGACACAGAATGGTGAGGAATGTAGCTATGCTTATTCTCTTTTACACTAAAACTTTGTTTCATTATTGACCTAAATAAATTTAAATAACAAATACGTCAGATTATGACTTAAGATTTTTGATGAAAATTTCTTTTAAAGTAAATTTCTGTGCTAGAAAAAATAAATACATTTATTGGCAAAATATATTATATAGCTTGAGTACCAAATAAAATGAGTGCATCACTGAATGCAAGTTTTATTTGTGCGATTTGGAATGCTTGCTTTTGTCATGGCATACATAGGTATAATGGGACGTAAGTGCACATCCATCTCTGCTTCTCTGTGGGGGAAACATTTATTTTCACTGCTTTGCACTTCCTTTGAGACATCTTTAACTAACTGTGAATCCCACAGTGAAAGCAAATTGCCATGTGGCAGGCGTTCAGGTTTGTGCTACTGGCTAAAGAAAACGAGGCCGCCGAGTAACCAAAAGGCATGAATGTCAAGGGGGTCAATGTGTTCTGCAGCAAAACACCTGGATAAGCTTTGCAGTATCATGTGGTGAAGGAACAGGATTAACAGTTTAGGCTCATTATTAATACTGCGAAAACAATTAAAACCAAGCTTCTATGATTAGCAAATCAATATATTGGTTGAAGGCATGTTGTAATTGAGAAGCTAATGTCCAGACAAGCAGACAGCTGGTAATATTTGAAAGTAACTAACCAGGATATCAAAAAAATGGGTAGAAATAATTCATTGATGAAGCTGTTTGGGTGTAGGTCGCTTTGTTGTTAAATGTGATTTAAGTATTATAATATTGTTAAATTATCGTAAATAAGGTACAAATATTTAGAGACTGAAGCTCTCACACACAAATATTCACAACCAAGGACAGGCAAATTTTTACTGTGTTTATACTTTATCTTTTAATGCCTGGCATATTTTTGGCCTTCCTCTTCTGTGCATTTGGTGTTCAAAACAACAGCTTGAAGTTTCACGCCTTGTAGCTTTGATCGAAATCCAGGTCATTGGCATTAATATATACAAAGGATGGAGCCTACGAGGAAGTCACACACTTGTCATCTATTAATTTTCCATTACCATCAATATGGGGAAAGCAATTAAAAAGACCAATTTGATGTTGGGTTACATCTCTAAGTGTGCGGAATATAAGTCAAGGGAGTTGATGCTACAATTATACAATTCCTTGGTAAGACCCCACCTAGAATATTGTATGCAGGTTTGGTCAACTTACCTTAAAAAAGACATTGCTGCCTTGGAAAGTTGTTAGAGGAATGTCTTACGAGGAGAGGTTAGCTGAGCTGAAAATGTTCAGCCTCAAGCAAAGGAGACTAAAGGGAGACATGAGCCAGATATATAAGATTCTAACAGGCCTAGATGCTATTCAATGAAATAGTTACTTCAATATTAGTTCAAATACAAGAATTTGTGGCCATAAGTGAAAGTTAGCGGGAGAACATTTTAAACTGGATTTGAGAAAGCACTTCTCTACACAACATGAAGTTCAAGTTCAAATTATTTTATTGGTATACGAAGGAATTTTTTTTTTGCAGTAGAGTCTACAAATAAACCCAAGCAGGAGAAACACAAAAAACACATATCATACATCGCTCATTATACCACAATATACAATAAAAGCACTACTATCAGTAACAAATAATAATACATAAATAATAAAATAATAAATCCTAACAATATAAATAGGTATAACTTATGACTTATTCCTCAGTGCAATGGCTGCTGGAATAAAACTGTTTCTGTAATGTTTTGTCCTACACCTAAGCATTATGAACCTACAACCAGATGGAAAAAGCTGAAACTCAGTTTGCAATGGATGAGAAATGTCAAGTAATACTGAACTGGTTATGCACTGTATTTGTCTTAGGTATAGTCTCCAAGCCGCTAACCCAAACGATAAAACTGATTCAATAAAAGCATGATAAAATAGAGTCATGATGGATCTACAGCGTGTAGTTAGAGTATGGAACATTCTTCCTGTTGTAATGCAAGCTAAAACCTTGGGTTCCTTTAAATCAGAGCTTGATAAGATTATAACAACTCTGAGTTATTCATTGAGTTCTCCCCAAATGAACTTTATGGGCCAAATGGCCTCCTCTTGTTTGTAAATTTTTTATGTTCTTATCAATATGCATAATTTTGGAATATTTATAACAAGATAAAAAATTAAATATTATTATCAAATCTTATCATAGTTTATAAAGAGCACCATGACCATTGGTGATCTGTGATCTGCTACTTAATTTTACATAATAAATATGTATTTTCATGAAACATTACTTTAAATGACGTTACTATGCATTATATCAATATTGTTGTATTGTCTATGTCTTCATACCAGTTAGGCAATTTTCCATTTAATTTTCATGATTAAAAAGAACAGCTAACTGCCTTTATTTTCACTAATCCTAGTGGTTGACAGAATTTTAAATGGATAAAAGGGTAATAATGGCAAAGTTTGACATGATTATATTATGTTCTCATTGTGTTATTAAAATGCTAATGGTTCAATGACCTGGTTCTGGGGGCGGCATGGTGGTGCAGTGGTTAGCACTGTTGCCTCACACCTCTAGGACCCGGGTTCGAGTCTCTGCCTGGGTCACATGTGTGCAGAGTTTGCATGTTCTCCCCATGTCATCGTGGGGTTTCCTCCGGGTACTCCGGTTTCCCTCCACATTCCAAAAAACATGCTGAGGTTAATTGGAATTGCTAAATTGCCCATAGGTGTGTGTGTGAGTGTACCCTGCGATGAGCTGGCCCCCCATCCTGGGTTGTTCCCTGCCTCATGCCCATTGTTTCCGGGATAGGCTCCAGACCCCCCGCGACCCAGTAGGATAAGCGGTTTGGAAAATGGATGGATGGATGGACCTGGTTCTGCTCTTTCAGTATTTTTTTTTCACAATAAAGTCCTAACATCTTACATTCCTTAGACCCTGTGACTACCTGTGATATGTAGCCAGATCATACATTTTAATCAGGGTTGACATTATTATGAAGAACCAAACAAACAAACAAATAAAATGTACATTTGTGTTGTTAATTGTCCTAGATAAGGATACTTCCTGAATTGTGCAGGACCTAAAAACTACAATGTATCATAGATAATTAGCAAGTCTTTGGATAAATGGCCTTCAGATAAATCAAAATTATGGCTTTCACTCTTAAATTCCCTCCTTCATTACATCTAAATATACACAACTCATTCCCTTGCAGCATTAAACTAATGCATGAAATATTAAAATAAGAAGATGGCATCTGGCAGAATAATACCCACATATAGCTGGGGTTTTCCTTTCAAATATATTACCCCTGCATCTCCCCATTCAGTGCTATACTGCAGATTCTATTTATAGACTAAACATATTGATCACAAACTGCAGCACATTTTATCACCTTGCTGAGCCCTGCATTGAAGATGTAGTTTATTGCTGCACTGAGAAGAGGAGGGACTGCCGTCACATTTATTTTCAGGCCGGTTTTAGACTGATCAAATATCCTAGAGGCACAACAGCTCAACAGAAACAGGAGAGCAGTATGCCTAGGGCATATATTTTGTAGCATTTGAAAATTGAAGATCATTTGATATAGTGACAGTGCTGATGTGATGTTGCCTGAAAAATGTCTGCATCTCACAAAGTCTGATTAAGCTAATTTTATGATATTTACAATGCAAGAAAGGGGAAAAATAGCTGATGGGAGCTAAATTAAAACTGAAATATTTAGCACAACTTAAAAACTATTTAAAATTAGTAACAGAACTAATGACATATTAAATAAAAACATGAATACATTATGTGTTCAGCTACTATTTAAAAAATGTTACTAAGCAAGAAACACTATGCATAGAACTAACTGTGGTTATACCACAGAACCAGATGGTACTAGCTATAGCAGCTCAAAGCTGTACCTTGTATGTCTATTTATAGGATAGTATAATTTGAATACAGCAAAGCCATCAGGAAGAAATAAATAAATAACACCTAGGGACCCTTGTGACATGCATCGATGGAAGCAGTTTACCTCCTAGCAGTGACATGACAGATACTAATGTGAAATTGAGAAAATTATTAATGCATCGGTATGACACATTCACAAATGCTCCCACAGCAACAACCACATAGATACTAGCAGCAGTCTTAGGTAAGAAGCAATTACGACACCACCAATGAAGATGAAGAGGAAGAATTTTACAGGCGTCCCATATTCAAATGACCTGCAGACACTATGAAACAAATGCCTTCATATTGCAAGCACAACAAATAGTGGTTTATCAAATGCTGCAGAAGATCAGTTCAATTAATCATTCTCCACTGTATGCACTCTGAATACATTAATAGGACTTAAAAGATCACTTCTTGATCATTTTCCGATAATATTCTGTGGTTAAATTCTGTTCAATAATGTTAAAGTAGAAAATTACAACAGCTACAACAGCATATGGGTAAAGTGGTCAGTACAAATGTAATGTGATCAGTGTAATAGCAGCAGTTTGGGGGAGGAGAGTGAGGTGTGTTTGTGTCAGATATATATTACATTGTGGGGACGTTTTTTCACTCAATTTTATCAAAGACTGTGAAAGCAATCAACCATCCATCCATTTCATGAAACCACTTATCATTTTTAGGGTAATGGTGGGGGGCAACCCATCACATGGCACACTCACACCTATGGGCAATTTGGTAATTCCAAGAAGCCTCAGCTGTCATGAACTGCACATCCAGTCCTCGTGTGTGTCACGCCCCCTGATGCCACGCCCATGTGTGCTTCCCCAATTGTGACCAGCTGTTTTCTATCAGTATGTGTATTTAGTCTGCATCTGAGTCCGTATTCCCCAGACTTGTCATTGATGTTCGTCACCGTCTGCCCTGTTTGTCGTAATAAACCCTCGTATCCATCATCCTCGCCTGCCTGCCTCATCCTTCCCCACTTCCTGCCTGCTCATCTACCCCTGGACGTTACAGAATGACAAGTCTCGAACAAGTGCCTCTGCAGATCGCGGACCAGCACCTCGGTCTGCTACAGGAGGTGGTGTACTGGCTGTCCCAGCCCGAGGTTTGGGAGGGCCCTGAGACACGGGAGCTAGCCAGCCGGGAGTGGGACCCTCCTGAGCGAGGCACCTGCTTCCGGAAGTGTGTACCCCCTCGGCAAGGTACGTGAAAATCTCCGTCGGCTGACGGAGCGTATAATTGAGCGGCAGGTCCAGCTGACCCCAGAGCAGACATCCATCTGCACCGAAGTGGGCCCTGCTTCACTGCCCCCAGCTGACCGGAGAGGGAGGAAGAAGAAGAGGAGTAAGCAGCAGCAGCAGAGAGGAGTCCCGAGGGCACATTGCCAATCCGTCTCGGGACAGCCTCTCTCTCCCCAGCTTCGCTCCTTGCCCTCCAATGGGATGAGCCTCTCCCGAAAGAGAGACCAGCAGGGCTTACCCCGGACATCACCACAACTCCACTCCCGGGCAAAGGTAAAGCTGCACCACCTGAGGCGGCGCCTCCGACTGCTGCACCACCCGAGGCGCCAACTCCGCTTACTCCACCCATTCCTGAGGCACCTGTTTCTTCCGTCCTGACTCCACCCATTCTGGAGGCCCCACGCCTGCTGCTCTGCCCGAGGCCCCTCTGCCTCTGCTTGTCCCTTCTCCACCCGAGGCCCCACCTCTGGCTGCTGCTCCACTCGAGGATCTGGCTCTTGCTTCGGCTCCGCCCTCGCCTGATGCCCCGACCCAGGCTCTGCCAGTTCCGGTCCCTGACCCTGCTCCAGTCCCGCCAGCACCGGTCCCAGCCCCTGAGGAGGTCCCAAACAGTCTGACCACCGCTCCTTCCTTGCTTGGCCACCCATCTGTAAACTGACACTGATATGCATGGAGTCATACCAAAATGTTGGTATAAAATGGTAGGAAATTAAACTTGAAAATTGGCCTAGTCAAACAACAGATGACAACTCACTTGAGATGTGATAAGATTTGTTGATAAGATCAACCAGTGAATAACTACAGGAATCTCAATGGACATAGGTACTTAAAGTGTCATGATCAGTAAAAGAGAAGCACACTGATTTAAATAAATATCTGAATCTTTACAAATACTGAGGTTGGGTTGAATGTTATTCATTGTCAGAAAGAGGCCTTAATATTTTAACACACTTTACTTTGACCCCACTTTTATCCAAATGCCTCTTTACTCACAAGAGTTAGGGCTATTGAAAGCCTCAAATCAGACCTTGACATGATGGCTTTGCTTCATAGAAAATAAAATAACTGGGATTTTTGTAGTTAGTCTGTTTAATACGGCTGCTTTTCTTGTTCTAATCCTCATAAGATGGGTGTTTTTACTTGCACTGTGAAAAACCATGTCAGATAGCTCATTTCAGGTGCAGAACCTGTGCTGCTGGGAGAGCTGCAGACAGTGTCTGTCCATCCACGCATGGTGCCTTGTCAGCTGCCTTGGAAGATGAACTCGAAGTTGGCCATGTTGAGTTGATAGATGAGCAGTCTGCCACCATGGATCTCAGCATTACTATCACGCATCTCTGGCAACATCCTTATGTAACAGACAATGTAACAGTTAGCACAGCAACCATTGCCAGAGTATCCTGGCCAGGACTTCCAATTCACTTGTGAGGCCGCCAGTACAGTGCCCAGCTAAGTACCTTTGTTGGCCATTTCCTGTTATTTGTTATTTAATTATATATTTAGTTATTTATTTCATCAGCCGTCACATGGAAAGACACCACCCTGCATACTCTTGCGGCTCTTCATTAATCAAATTATGTATTCTTTGCTAAAAATGATAATGTTTTTATCTGGAAATACACTGAAAACTGCTTAAAGATTCAGTTTTCTGTTATTCTTTTGTGCAGGAAAAACTAGCACAAGAATCTGTTCAATCAACAGAATGTATTCTGGGGACACTGAAGTGCAGCAGTGTTTTGTCAACACATAAACAGTTCAGAAAACAATGAAATGGCTAAAACAAATGCAAAAAAACTACAATTATATTTTCATTTTGTAACAACAACAATTATAATATTACATTGATATTTTTGCATAATAATAATAATAACAATAATAATAATAATCATTGTCATCATTCACACAAGATTGGTAAGCTGTATAACAATGTATAACAAGCAGTTGGCCAAAAGGTATTGCATAATTGATAAGGCATGGCAAGGAAATCCCAGCACAATGATGCAGGACCTCTGATGTAATTACAACTTAAGTGGATCATTAATGGAGTCCATGAGAGCTTGTATGTCTCTGCAAAAAACAAAAGTGTACTGTTTATTAGTCTGCCTCATTAGTCCATGCTACAAAAAACAAACAACAACAACAACAGAAGCAGCAACAACAACAGTGACAATAAACATTTTTAGAATATTTAAAAAAATTTGAATATACACTATTAGTTTTAGCAGACACTGAAATTTTCTACATTTGCATGTCACTCACTTAACATTTACTAATAATACATTCTATATTCTTTGCTAACAAATTTACAGTATGCTCAAAATTTGAGTACCTTTATCAAAAAGAAAATATCATACCTTTCATTCATCAAAGTAACCTCCTCTAGCAGTTATAACATCAGAGAAAATTCGAAGCATTCTTTCTACAATAGATATTAAATACTGGTCTGTTTCATAGGATGAAGCAGTACACTAGCGCATTTAAAGTTAAACGACAGCCTAGAATTTGACTTTGCCATCAACTCACAGGTAGTCAATAGGATGTCAGACATGCACTGTTACATACTCTTTCCATGCTATAAATTAAATTTGATTTATTTCACTTATATTTTCATGTATAGTTGTTCAGTCACCTTCCCAATGCATAACATAATAAGAAATCTGCAGTTAATGATATAAATGGGAAAGTGGTAAAAATCTGTGGTATGCAAAAACTTTTGACTAGTAGTGTATACACACACACACACACACACACACACACAGACACACACACAGTAGGGTATACCTATCCTTATGGGGCCCGCTCATTCACTTCTATGGGAAAAATGCTAACGCTAACTATGACAACCAGGAAACCGGTCCCCATAAGGGAAAAAAAATGGATATTTATCACGTTATGTGTATAACCTATATGTGTACTAGGTATACCAGCTCACACACACACACACACACACACGCATACCTTTTTTTGTACTTGAGACTATGCTGGGTCAAGGAGGTCTCGAAACAATGGACACAAGGGTGGGAATATTCAAGGATCACACAGCATATATTCACTCCACTATGCTTATCTAACCATTTGGTAAACAGAGATCAAATGAAAGATCGATTCACAGAGTATTACACACATATTTTTCTTCACCATTTTGTCATTTTTTTGGAAGCTGGTATAATGAGTGTGGTAAAATTGGTATATTTGTCTTTAAAAGCTTAATAGGCTACTAGTTGTGCTGAATGTATTCTGAACTTTTTTCAGACATTTCTTGTACTGTCAATTAGATCCATATTGTCATGCCCCACTCGTCCGATCCTCCCATGTTCCACGCCTGGTGCCTGCTCTGCCCCCAGAGGTGCCTGCTCCGCTCCCTGCCCCTGTGGTTCCTGTCCTCAAGGTCCCTTCTTCCCCCCCAGTGGTTCCATTTTCTGCTTCGCCCCCGGTGGTTCCAGTTTCTGCTTCGCCTCCAGCTCCCTGGTTCCCCTTGCCCTTTGGCTCCTTTCCCCCCTCATTTACTCCCCATCCTACTCCATCATTGTTCCTTCCTGGTCCTTTTGCGCCCCCTGTGCTCACTCCCCATCCCGCTTCACCGTCATTTCCCTCGAGTTTCTTCGTGCCCCCTGTGTTTGCTCCTCGTCCTTCTGTGCCTTGGCTCCCTTCTGGTCCCTTTGTGCCTCCTGTGTTTCCCCCTCACCCTTCCGTGCCTTGTGGTTCCTTTGTGCCCTCTGTGATTCCTTCCTGTCCCTCTGTGTCTTCATTCCCTGTTGGTCCCTCTGTGCCCCCTGTGTTTCCTTCTCGTCCTTCTGTGCCTTTGTCCCCCGCTGGCCCCTTTGTATTTCCTATAGGTGTGCATCCTGGTATGATCCCTCCATTGTCCCCTCTAGTGTTCCTTTTTTGGTGCCCCTGCATTCTCTGTGGTTTGTCTGTTGTCCGAGTTGGTCTACTTGTGTTTCTTCTGTGTGTTCTTGCTGTTCCCTGTGCCCCATTGAAGTTGTTGCTTTTGTCTCCCCAGGCGCTGTTGTGTCCCTTCACTCCCCTTAGGCGTGCCCAGAGTGTGTGCCTTTGGGGGGGGGGGGGTTCTGTCATGCCCCGCTCGTCCGATCCTCCCTGTGCCACGCCCCCTCATCTACCCCGTGTGGATTCCCCATGTTCACCAGTTCTTCCCTGTCATTAGTTCAATGTATTTAGTCCACGTTTCAATTTGTTTCCACAGTTCGGTCATTGTATTGCGTTTTGCCTGCCTTCTTTATAATTAAACCCCGCATTCCCTGATTTCCCGTCTCTGCTCGTGCTTCCTTGGTGTTATGCATGACACATATGGGGAACTGGCAACAGGAAGACTTATGATTCTTGGCCTGACCTCAGTGTCAGCATGGGTTAGAGTTGAAGAGTTTGAAAAGGAGCCAGATAAGATATCTAATTTGCCTAAATCAGTCTGCATGAAAAGTATAGCAATAAACTATTTCTCTTTAATATGTTGCCAAATAATCTTGCTCTTTTTGCCTCAAGTAAAATGAATACAAAAAAATAATGTTTAACTTATATACATAAATTCATAATTTCATACATAATGATTAAAATCACTAGGAAACATAAAAATAGGACACTCTGTGTTACATAAAAATTAAATAATAGATTATTTGGCTGCATTTGCAGCCACTGCGGAGAAAGCCATTCCCGTAGAGCACTGACAGATGGAAGGACCAGATGATGGGCAATCAGATTTATGTGTTGTGGTAGGCACAGTAGCTGACACCATTTAAGTGACGGGGACAGTCAGATTTACATTATCACCACATCAAGAACATTGAGAGCAAAGGAAGGATGGAACCAAGGAGGGAGTCCCTGTGTCACAGTCTCAGAATGCAGTCTCATGTGAAATTAGAATTGACAGAGACCAATGTGTAAATCTCAAAGAGAAATCCTGTGGGAGTTCAGAGCAGGGCAAATGTATCAATATCACATGACCTATTCATGGTGCTATTAGCCAGAGAGTAACTTTTAAAAATGTCAATGTCATAGCTATAAAATAGCTATGAAATATTATTTCTCAGAACTGAACATATATGTTAAGGAGTAAAACTAAAGGACAAGTGTAGAACATGCCATTTATTTGTCATACTGTTAGACACTTCATGTCATGTTAAACACTGTTTTGCCAAAGACTTTATTAAAATCTCCCCCCCCCAAAAAAAAAAAACACATTACATGATATAACATCAATTGCATTTTATGCTTAAAAGATGAGCGTCTCATTATACATAATGTATCACACTGCAGTCTTGCCTAGCAACTGCATCCAGCCTGCCTGACAACAGATTTTCATTTTGGAATTTCAGTTTAACTCTCCAGGTTTTCATAAACTTGATTTCACTGTAAATCCTCATGACCGTTTCCTCCTATCTTCATTTTGCCACAGACTGGTGGCTTAGAGCTGCACTTAAAAGTAAATACACACATACACACACACGCATAAAATATAGCGACACAAGTGCACAGGATGCACAACTTTTAGATGAATGGCCAGATGGATCTGCATCTGGGATGCATTAAATATGTATTGGAATAAATTTTTAAGCACTCTGACATCGCCTCACAAATAATAAGGCTAAGAGATACCCTTTTCCAGTGTTTGGAAGCTTGTTCCTGGAAAATGTCAATTGAATCATTATAGCCATAGTTCTATAGGATTCTTCACTGGCCATAGTTATATAGGATTAAGTCTGAGTCTCTGTTTTTAATCTACCAACAATACTTGGATTCTGTTAGATCAGAAGAATCTATGTTGTTAAACAATGTTTACAGTACATGTTTTTAGTTAGCATGGAGAATTAATATACCAGTATACTATAATTACCTGAATAATTAGTAGTCTGATAACATCAGCCACATACTTCATTTTTATCTAATTTGCTGTAGTTTGTATCACGATGTCTGTTATATACACATTATTCATTTTCTTTTACGAAATTCCTGCATTTAAATCATTTCACTGAAGCCCGATCCCATTATTTCAAATGGAAACATCCCAAACATCATCCACCATAGCATACTTGGATTGTATGATTTATATGCTTATATGGCATCTTTATTAAGTCTATCAGAGGCTATATATGTATATATACAAATCACACACACATACACACACACAGAGGGGTTGGACAATATGCACAGCCTTTGGCCGATCTTCACTGATTGCACATTCCATCATTAAGAACAGAGTGTGAATGTTGAATTAGCAGAGCAATAGCACAACTGTGCACAAAATATTGCAATCCACACAACATATCAGAGTTCAATAGAGGACAAATTGTTGGTGCACTTCTCGCTGGGGCATCTATAACCAGGACAGCAGGTATTTGTGGTTTATAAAGAGCTACAACATCCAGGATATAGTTGGCATACCACCATGAAGCATAGACCACATCCAACAGGAGTAACTGTTGACACAAGAGAAAGCTATTTGAAAAGGTTTTCTGGGCAGTAACCTGGATTGTATCAAAAAAAGCATAAAACCAGAGCCGCCCAACTCACTGCAGAAATAAATACACACCCCAATTCTCTTATTTCCACCAAAAGTCTTCGTCAGAAGCTCCGCAGGGTCAATATTCATGGTTGGGCTCCTATAGCCAAAACTTTAGTCAGTCATGCTAATACCAAAAATTTGATCCAGCGGTGCCAGCAGTGTAAATCTTGGGCTGTGAACAATGTGGAACATGTACTGTTCTCTGATGAGTCCACTTTCAATGTCTTTCCCACATTTGCAAAAGTTGAACATATCTGATGCCCCGCACTGTCACCAGATCTGAATATTATTCAACCATTTTGGGGTGTTTTGGAGGAGCGAGTCAGGAAACATTTTCCTTCACCAGCATCACGTAGTGACCGTGCCACTGTCCTGCAAGAGGAATAGCTCAAAATCCCTCTAACCACTGTGCAGGACTTGTATCTGTCATTTCCAGGTGAAATTGATGTTAAATTGACTGCAAAATAAGGCAATACACCAGCCATTCTCAACTCATGGGTCGTGACCCAAATTTCTGAAAAGGCCGAGTTGGAAATATAAGCATTTTAAAACTAGCAAGCTCCTATGCTGATCAAAGATCATATTTCCCAACCCCGATACTAGAATTAGCCTATATAAATGGATCTTTGGTCTACAAATACTTAGCATAAAACTAGTGAACACTCAACCAATCCAAGAAGCCAAACCACAGATGCTTAATTTAAAATTCACTAACACATCCAATCAGGATTGTGCGACAGACATTGATTGGTGTAAATTGCACTGCATGCTTGATCTTAGCATTAATTTAGGCCTATATTTTATACAGGGCCACCTTTTATACAGGTCTTTGTGTGTGTGTGTGTGTGTGTGTGTGTGTGTGTGTGTGTGTGTGTGTGTGCTCACCAAATTCTTTGTAATGAATTTGTGTTGATTGCTTATAGGACACAACAATTTACAGCGGCCGGTAAAGAATATCCAACTTGAAAATCTCTGGAAGTGCATTGTCATCATCCTTTAATGCTTCCTGTTATGTGTGTATAAATGTGCAATAAACAGTTGGATTACGGGTATCCGCTCTTTCCTTGCTGCTTGATAGCGAGGTTTGTAGAATCTTACTGGCATTCAGTAAAAGTTTCATTGTGTCAATCGAGTGGAACAATAAATAACAAATTAATCAAATCATGCATCCTAACCTCAACCCAAATTAATCATATCAGAGATCACAGTGTTAAATTTGTGGGGATGATTTTCTATTGACCAACGATTGCGTGCATGTATGTATGTATAATTGTCTTTAAAAAGCATGATTACATGATAATATAAACGCATATGCAAACAGTCCCTCAGTAGGACACACAAAAATCGTTACTAGGCAACAGAAAACACCTCATGGAAGGAAGATTATGTGATCACGAACCATACAAACATTGAACGATTTTTTTGAAGCATAAGCTACTAATTACATGTTCATCTTTTGTGCTGTTTGTACAAAGACATTGGCTTTCACATTTTATTGGCCTGAAAGTCTGTAACTACTGATAACTGCTCATGTTGTGTAGGGTCATATTGAAGATAATGTTTTTTTACATAAATCACAAGCAAGTGGAGCCCTGGACAGGATGCCAGTCCACCTGGGATCTCATGCAATGATTACTGTTGGTAACAGTTTAGAGTTACCAAGTCACCCAGTCACAGATCTTTGAACTGTGGGAAGAAACAGGTATATGCAGGGAAAAACTCGACACACACATAGCTGTATGCAGGATTTAAACCCAAATACTTGAAATGTGAGGCCACAATGCGACCCCCTGAACCAATAGTCACCTTATTTCATCAGCGTCTGAGCAACTTGGGGGGGCAGGGGGGTTGCCGGCAGTAATACTTGCCAAGCTTGCCGGCACAAATGAGCGGGATGATGTTAGGCCTACATTTCTTTTTTCTGTGACAAAGACTGATCCACGGACCAGATTTAATAATGGATTATAAACATGTTGTGAGCTGGTACTAGATCTATTCGAAGCGGTAAACGAGCCAAAGAAATCCCTCATCCTCCATTATTGAAAATGGCTGATTGTGCAATGCAATCAGCCTTGTTATTTCAGTATTTGTGACTATAGTTCTGGTGCTGTAAACTTTGAATATTGATTAAGTATAACTATTGGATGGCAATATGGTACATTAACCTTTCTATATGCATCTCCATAAAAAAATATATAATGCATACCTCTACTACTATCACAACTCCTAATAATAATAATAATAAAGAAATAAATGTATTGCTCAAAAATTGTGAAAGAAAACTAAGATCTTGAATCATGATTCAAATTTGACATGAGGTTTATCTAGGTTTTACCTAGGATATTCAAATACAAATCCAGAAAAAACCTACGTGACTTTGTTACTTTACGCCTCTGGTCCTTAGTTCTGGTACTGGCAACATAACTAATATCGGATACCGATATATTGTATATTTCTACATATTGTTTCATTTTTAGAAAATCAATGTATAACACAAAATAATAACAAGACAAAACTACTGCTCAAGAATCCTGAGTGAAAATCATTAGGAAAAAAAAAATATATATATTTTACCCAGCACTGTACAGCCTTACTTCTCTTTTTACATTTCTGTTCCAGACATAATGAGACAAAAAAAAAAAAAAATTGTAAAATCGGGCAAATAAGTGTAAATGACATTTTAAAAGAACTTATAAATCCTGGTGTGTGACTTCATTTAAGTACACATTTGGATTGGATTAATCATTCTTGGCCACATTAACTATCAGTGCATTTAAAATGAACTTATCTGTCATAGAAAAATCAGACAATGCAAATATTTTAATATTTGACATGAAAAACTAAGACTGAATCTAAAGTAAAAGTATATGGTTTATAGCATTCTACTTTTTGTTATACCACCTTGTAGCCACTTGTCAGAATCTCAGGGTGTAACCTTTCGTCTGTCTCAGTATAGAAAGGTATAGAATACTGTAGTTATTTTCTGCCCCAGCAGTAAACTTCAACAAAATGTGATGTCTGAGCCATCTCCTCTCTGACGTGACATTTATTTTTGTTTTGTTTCTACCGTCTTTTGTTTTTATTTCTCTCTGCTCTATTATACTGTTCCACTCCAAATAGGTCCCTTTTTCCTTCCTCCCCTCCCATCCATGTATCACATTTCTCTTTTCCCGGGGCCAGTCTTACCAATTTGTTGTCATAAAAAACATCAAAAGAATGAAATAAAATTTTGAATATTATTGCTATTGAGAAACAGTGGCTGAAGATGCTGTTAAAATCCCATCTAACGTGATGTTTAACATATTTCTAAAGCTAGCAATTTCCAAAAAAAATTTCTTTTATTATTTTTTTTAAGTTTAGGATTGTTATGGGAATTTTTGATCATTCTTCCAGGAGAGCATTTGTGCGGTCAGGCCTGGCTAGCAGTCTCTGCTCTAATTCATCCCAAAGGTGTTCTATCTGGTTGAAGTCAGGGTTCTGTGCAGGCCAGTCAAGTTCCTCTGGTGCACAGTCATGTTGGAATAGGAATGGGCCATCCCCAAAGTTGGGAGCATGAAATTGTCCAAAATGGCTTTAAATGCAGCAGCATTAAGAGTTCCTTTCAGTAGAACTAAGGGGCCAAGACAAAGCTTTACACTTTGCACAATGCCATCAGGCAAGTACTATTCTCCTGGCAACTTCCAAACCCAGACTCGTCCATTGGATCACCAGACAGAAAAGAGTGATTCATCACTCCAGAGAACATGTCTCCATTGCTCTAGAGTCCAGTGGCGGGGTGCTTTACACCTACGCTTTGCATTGCACTTAGTGATGTAAGGCTTGGATGCAGCTGCTCAGCCATGGAAACCCATTCTATGAAGTTCTCTATGCACTGTTTCTGAGCTAATCTGAAGGACACAGAAAGTTTGGAGGTTTTTAGCTATTGAGTCTGCAGATAGTTGGAGACTTCTGCATACTGTGTGCCTCAGCATATGCTGTCCCCATTCTGTGATTTTATGTGGCCTACCACTTCATGGCTGAGATGCTGTTCTTCCCAATTGCTTCCCCTTTGTTATAATACCACTAACAGCTGACGGTGGAATATTTAGCAGCGAGGAAATTTCATGAATGGTGGCATCCTATCACAGTACCACATTTGAATTCACTGAGCTCCCGAGAACAACCCATTCTTTTGCAAATGTTTGTATAAGCAATCTGCATGCCTAGGTGCTTGGTTTTACACACCTGTGGCTATGGAAGTGATTGGAACACCTGAATTCAATTATTTGGAGGGGTGTCCCAATATGTTTGGCAATATAGTGTAATTCCACTGATCCAACTTCAATGTTCAATGCCACCTCACTTCTCCACTAGGAAGCTTATTGAGCAGATGGTCTTGGAAGCAGGTAAGACCTCATAGTCGTAGAAAAAAATATATGTTGCTTCCAGTTGTGCTAAAGTATGTTACTTTTTCCATATACATATACATACAACTTTCCATATGCTTATACATATAATTTTCCATATGCTTATACATACAATTGCTATTAAGTTTTATTTCTAATATTTTTTAAATCAAGACCACAACTATGCAAGCAGGACCATCTAGCTCCACCACTCATAATTGGTAACTGTGAGGTCTTAGTACATTCAACAACATGCTATTTCATGAAATTTAAAGCCTGGTGACACAAGATGTCAGACTCTGATTTGCATATCAATCTCTGACAGTAGATGCATTTCTTTCCCACATCATGTAAATAAGGCTGCCAACAGACAGGAAGCCATATGTCTCTACCTTTGCGTGCATTACATTACGTTCCTGGGCAGTTGCAAATTCTTATCTAGGGAATAGGGGGAAAATGCTGTTTCAACCATAACTGATTAGAAACACCCTCCTTTACACTTTTACCATTTTTCAACTGTCTTTTGCTCTCCAGTAATTTATGGGCTGAAAATTAACATGTGCGTCTGTTTCAATCAATACATTCTTTTTTTCTGTTTTAAAATGAAACAAATACTGGAAAATCTATTCTATTCTTCACAAATACTGTTATTCCTTCTATACATTCTTAACAAACTTGCTATATGCAAAGGCTTTCTTCATAAATGATATAGCATTGCCAATCTACAGCATTTAAGGTGAAAGTCTTTCTGCATATAAGAATGCAGTGGTGCATAATAACAGTTGTATCCAGGTACTCAAATTAGTACACACTGATGTGGGGAAAAATAAACACATAAATAAATACATACATGCCCAGAAAGATTTGGACAGTGATGCAATTTTCATGATTTGGCCTCTGCATGCCATCATATTGGATTTGAAATGAAACAATGCAATTGAAGGGCAGACTTTCAGGTTTAATTAACAGTCTCCTCATTTCAGGGGCTCAAAAGTAATTGGGCAAATTAATATTATCATTTATAAAATGCTAATTTTTATACTTTGTTGAGAATCCTGTGCAGGCTATTAGTGCCTGAAGTCTGGAACCCATGGACATCGCCAAACATCGGGTTTGCTCCTTTGTGATGCATTTCCAGGCCTTTACTGCAGCGGTCTTCAGTTGTTGCTTGTTTGTGGGCCTTTCTTGCTTAAGTTTTGTCTTAACAAGTGAAATGCATGCTCAATTGGATAGAGATCTGGTGATTGACTCGACCATTGCAGAATATTCCACTTCTTTGCCTTAAATAACTCCTTGCTTTCACAGTATGTTTTGAGTCATTGTCCATCTGTACTGCAGAATTCATTCAGCTGCTTCTGTCTTCTGTCACATCATCAATAAACACGAGTAACCCAGTGCCACTGGAAGCCATGCATGCGATCACATTGCCTCCACCATGTTTTACAGAGGATGTGGTGTGCTTTGGGTAATGAGCCATTCCAAGCCTTCTCCATACTTTCTTCTTCCCATCATTCTTATACAGGTTGATCTTAGTTTTATCTGTCCACAGAATGCTGTTACAGATCTGGGCTGGCTTTTTTAGGTGTTTTTTGGCATCTAGCCTTTCTATTCTTAAGGCTGATTAATGGTTTGCACCTTGTGGTGAACCCTTTGTATTTGCTCTCATGAAGTCTTCTCTTTATGGTAGACTTAGATACTGATACACCTACTTCCTGGAGAGTGTTCTTCAGTTGGGTGAAGGAGTTTTTCTTCATCATAGAAAGGATCCTGCAATCATCCACCACTGTTGTCTTCCATGGAAATGTAGGCCTTTTTGATTTCCTGAGTTCGCTACTGCGCTCTTTTTTCTCAGAATGTACCAAACTGTTGATTTAGCCACTCCTAACAGTTCTGCTATCTCTTTTATGGATTTATTTATTTTTTTCAGCCTAATTTTTTTCAGCCTTCAGATAAGGGTCTGTTTCACTCCCATGGAGAGATCCATTGACTACATGTTGTGGGTTCACAGCAACAGCTTCCAAAAGCAAATACCACACCTGGACTCAACTCCAGACCTTTTACCTGCTTAACTGATGATGGATTAACGAGGGAATAGTCCATGCAGCCCATGAAATAGCTTTTGAGTTAATTGTCCAATTATCCTTAGTCCCTTGAAAAAGAGGCGACAACATAATAAAGAGTTGTATTTCTTAATCCCTTCCTCCAACCCTTCCTCAACTAAAGCTGAGAGTCTGCACTTTACGCTGATATTGATTATATAACTGGATCTTGAATATGTTTTGGCAAACAGCTAAAATAACAATCCTTGTGTCACTGTCCAAATATTTCTGGGCCATACACATAAAAATATGACAGGTGCAGTGGTGCAGTTTTTTCAATGATGCATCACATGAATCTAGTTACATGACAAATCACATCATTCCTATGATGCAAGACATGTAATTGTAGTTATCCAGGGTTGGTTTAAGGTGAGTGGTGTCAATTCTATGTTTCAAGTCACATACAGACATAGTGAATGATCAGAATCAAGTTAACAAAAATAGGCCACACTTTGCTTCTACACAGATTTATTCAAAGTCTGCACACAACACAGACCAGGTGAGTTGTCTTCCTCAGTGTGCTACACACCATGTACAGTTCTTATTTAAATAAACGCATCCCTGTGAACCAATCAATGATAACACAACAGGTGTAATGAACAGCACCAGGCCACATCGCAAAGCCATGGTGTAACAGTATATTATATGCAAAGTATAACAGAGCCATCAGGAATATGTAAAACAAATGAACTATCATAAAAAACAGGTTAAAGAGAAACCGTCATTCATGCAGCAGTTTTCTTGATCACCTCCTTTAAGGGACTGGTTGTGGTCCAGCACTCTGACAACCATACAACTAGGAGTGAAGCCCGTTCTGTGCCAGATGGAATCAGGTTAAATTATCAGCAGTGAATCATATTTGCACTGAATACACAAGAGTCATATTCAGAGAATGAACATCATAAGAAATATTCAGTCAAATAGCTCTTTTTATGGACAGCATTCCATTAACAATTCAAAAAGAGTAACAGAGAAAGGGGCTCTGGAATCAACTTCTCAATCCAAGATAATAATATCTGTAAGTTAGTAAAGTATTAAAAAAAATCTCTATAAAAAGAGATTCTCTATAACTATACTGTAGGTAAATAAAATCCCCAGCCAGTGAAGGGAAAATCTGAACAAGGTTTATTTTTTCAGTACAGAACATGATATGATGATTGACAATCCATTTTTTATATATATTTATTTGCTTGTTTGTTCCTTGCCTGAAAGGCAAGTCGCTGGCCAGCGGAGTGTTATTCGGGATAGTGTCATCTGCGATTGTAATCGATGTGTTAAGTCCATATTGTGTTGTGTTTATGTTTACAGACCACACTTATATGTACCCATATATTCCTCACTACTCTCTGCATACTACTCTACGGTAGAAGATACAGTACATTCAAATAAAAAAAACTCTTTTATTGGAGAAGTACTGGTAACTCGGACCCTGCTTACACTTACACCAGAGTTCTAACCAGACTCCTCACAGTGGTTTGAACATTCCTTCCCAGCGCATGTGCTCTGCTCCCTCACTCATTTTGCTCCTTCGAACCGGATGTCAAAGCACTGTGTGGCAATGAATCTTCCCAGGCTGGATGAGAGTGTCCCTAGACCCAGACTTCAGGTTACAGCCCCATCCCACCTTCTGGATTTCAAATTAAGCGGACCAGAGTCCCAGAAACATTTCCAGACCCAAATGCCCCAACACATCCCAGAAGCAGAGCACAAGTCACCAGAAGCAGATGTGCTGTCTAGAGCCACGACCCGATCCACCAAGGCAGTGCACAGGACCGGACCCCACTGACTAAAGAAGGGGCAGATATGAACGATGAGATAGAGGATCTGCATCAAGTTAGAGGTCAGAGCTGTCCACCAGGTTGCAGCAGATCAACAGAGAAATCGCTATTCTGAGGCAACAGATTAGTCAAGTACCTGAACTCGTAGTTGTCATATAGGAGATGAGGCAGCAGAATTTCAAACTCTGGCAGCAGTTCCAGAGCTGAGTGAGAGAGTTGAGAACCCCATCTAGATACAGGATGGTGCACCCCCATTACCCTCTTATTCCTGTCTACAAGCAAGCACAGACAACCAGGGACAGGAGATACAATACTCATGGCCAGCCCAGATGCAAGACACAGTGCAGCTTTCCGGGCACAGAGAAGCACCATCCCGCTCAGCTGAGGTCAGCAATGAATTTGCAGATGACCTCTTTCACCTTAGAGTCGTACTCCAGGTGGAAGAAGATACTGCCCACATGCCAGATTATCCTGCTCCCCCTTGAACGAGCTTTCCCTGTACAGATCAATATGGTCAGAGAACCCAAGCAAGGCCATTACCTTGACAGCAGCAGGGTGAGTACATATATGGAACACAGAGAGGATATGCTCAGTATCATTCTTATTATGCCCACACACCGCATACTAAAGAGTGTACATATCGAGCGCCTAAGCCAACTATTCCACATCTGATATTGCCTGATCCAAGAGAGTTCACCAGGATGAAGGTTGCACTGGAGAATATCCTTCCAGATGACGCCACAGAGCGATATGTTTTAGATCCTCACAGATCATCTCAGATGTGAGGAAACCTTGCTGGTGGATGATTCCTATTGCAACTCCAGACAGCCTTACACCAATACGATGTTAGCTCTCACTAAAATGTATAGGCAGTCTCACAAGCTGGCTATACAGCATATCAAAGAATTAATGGACAGCCTAAATATTTGTAGTGGCAATTATGAAGGTCTTCCATCTATTCTCATTCCATGTATGCTCACTAGTGGGTATGCTGGAACAGTTAGGGGTGAGCGGCAGAGTGGAGCTGCCATGTGGTTCCCAGTTGTCATGACTCCTGGGTAAACTACCCCATTGTTATGAACTCACTTGGGCACAGACCAGGGAATCAGGGGCAGCAGTTGAGAAGTCAGTAAACATGGGATTTAGTGAACACACTTAGAACAAGCAACGTTAATGACCAAACGGGGAAATATATTTGAACACGGACTTAATTATACATGACTAATTAACAACAATTAGACACAGCTGGGAACACCAGGATTCCACATGAAGTAAATGAGGGGGGCGTGGCACACGGGAGGATCAGACAAGCAGGGCATGACAGAACCCCCCCGCCCCCCAAAGGGACCGGAGGGACAAAACAGGACCTGGGAAAACAAAAGCAAAAACTTCAACGAGGCAACAGAACAGCACAGACATACAGAACAGGCACAGGGGCAGCAATGACACCACCCAATGAAACCAATGGGAAAGGATTCACAGTTTAGCCGACATACACTAATGTTACAGCGAGAGTTTTGAGTTTGTAGAGTTTAGATAACGTGACTTCAGTATTGCAGCACACACCTTAGCAATTGATAATAAAACTGTAATCATGATCTCTCTATGCATGAGGCTTCTATGCATGAGTTCTTCAAGTTGTTTGTGTTTTTTCATTCATAGTACTTTGTGTGACAAAGTCGTCTTATGAGAGAGTACATATGCTATAATTATGGCAGCACGAGTCACTTTTGGGTGAAGTATGAAGTGTTTTGGTGGTTTTAGTGCATTTTGCACCTAAAGTTAACTGATATGTTCAGGCGCATGTTTGTAAAGTTCACAGTTTTAAGTGTTTGGAAAAAGTGGACATGATATTGAGAAGTGTGAAAATGATTATAAAAAACTATTTTGACAAGCAAGAAAAAAAATCATTATGTAACAGTTACAAACTAATTCATCATTTATCTAGGGAAATAAGTATTTGACATCATGGAACACATGGTATCAACTTGGCGGAGTAACCATTGTTGCCAAGCATAGCTGTCAGATGTTTTTGTAGGTTTGCACACAGCATAGCAGGAATTTCAATCCACTCCTCTTTGCAGGTCTCTTCCAAATCTTTAAAGTTTTTAGGCTGTCAATTGGATGCACGAAGTTTGAGATCCCTCCATAAGTTTTCTATTGGATTAAGGTCTGGAGACTAGCTAGGGCACAATGTGCTTCTTCTTGAACCACTCCTTTGTTCCCTTGGCTGTATGCTTAGGGTCACTGTCTTGCTAGAAGACCCACCTGCAATGCATTTCCAGTGTCCTGGCTGAAAAAAGGAGGTTCTCATCCCAGATTTTACAGTACATGGCCCCATCCATCTTTCCTTCAATGTGGTGCAGCCGCCCTCTACCCTTAGAAGAAAAACACCCCTAAAGCAAAATGCTTCCACCTCTGTGTTTGACAATTGGGATAGTGTTCCTGGGGTTATAGTCAGAATTTTTCCCCTCCAAACACAGCAAGTAGAGTTGATGCCAAACTGCTCAATTTTGTTCTCATCTAACCACATCACATTCTTCCAAGCGTCATCCAGGTGTTCACTGGCATACTTCAGACTGGGCCCTCTTGAGCAGGGGACCTTTGCGAGCAAACCATAACTGCGTAATATGTTACCATTTCTTGGTTTCTTGGTGACGGTGGTTCCTGCTGTTTGAGATCATTAATGAGTTCCTCCCATGTACTTCTGGGGTTAGCTCTCACCCTTCTCACCATTGATGTTTCTCGAGACAAGATCTTTGTTGGGACCCCAGACCGAGGGTGATTGACAGTTATTTTGTCTTTATTGCATTTGTGAATAACTGAATGTTATGAAACATTTGTCACTTTCTCACCAAGCTGCTTATTGATGACCTTGTATCCTTAGACAGCTCTTTTATATTTATCCTGGTTGAAGATGTACTGTAGACAACTTAAAGTAATGCCATTAAATGTGAATTCTGGCTTGGTACCTGTTAATATTTAATTAAATAGTACTTGTGTTGTGTTAGTGCACATGTACTTGACCTAATTTCTTGTTGGCTTGTAGGGGATCAAATATTTATTTCCCTTAATCAAGCGTCGGCAACCCGTGGCTCGTGAGCCACTTGAAGCTCAGAACGATAGACACATTCACATTTTCACGTCTTAGCATATTATGATAATACTTTCATGAATAAATTAATAAATACTTTCATATTAATATTTTATTTATGGGTTACTATTATTTTTCATTTAGATATTTTTTTAGCTATATGCGAATGAGGTGGTCCGTCGTGCACTTCTATGATGTCTGCATAATTTACATCTTTCTGAAAGTCAGTTTCTCTATGATGAGAGTACGTCTTGTATGCTTTTTTTTCAGTTTCCGACATTCAATGTAGGCTTCGAAGTTTACTGTGATTCCTAATTCTTTCATTTACATTTTGTAGTAAATCCACCACGAACTCCAAGGTCTTCAAAAAATTATTATATTTTCTCCAATTTATATCCAGCTGAGTTTGGAGTGGTGAGTACATTTTGCACTGCTTGGTAAGCACAGTTACAAGTAGTGAAGTGGAAAGTGAAGGCCAAACTGAAGAGCCAAACGAACTTTACTCAGAAAGAAGGGGTGAGGGTGAAGACTGTCGCCACAAAACTGAGTGATATAGTGACATTAGTCACCTTTGCGTCCGAGTGATTCAAAACTGAGAGCCCACCTCCCCGCCCCAAAATTGTTTTTCTTTACTGTTTTTATTTATTTTATTTTAAGTACTTGAAGTTTTGTTTTGTGTTAAATGCATATATACCGAAATCGCATTTAAAAATTGTATCTCAAACCCTCTTCTCTATCCATTGTGGTTCTTTGTAAGCCTTGTGTCAAACGTTTAGGATAAAATGGCTCTTTGCTTTACAGTTTTCTTCAACTGCTAAGGCGCATTCTGCAATTCTGAAGTCACATTCTCAAATCTGTGACGTCACATGTCACTACTGGATGCTATGAATGCTGGATGCCAAGGTATTTCACCAGAGCAATGTCATGGATGGATCAGGCATGCCAAGACATATTATTACCCACTATTACCCACAATGTATCACTAGAGAGGACATCAGATGTAACATCGTGGCTTGTGGCTGAATACATAGCATCGGATAGATTAGAAATTTACAGCTATAGTACTGCTAGAGTCATTGATCAAATGCAAGTGTGTGTGTTTTTTTTTTGTTTCTGTCTTCCAGAAAGACAGAAAATGCCATTGTTTTGAGACATGGGTTAACTGTTTTTGGTGGCTGTAGTGCATTTTGGTGGAAGGATTAACTTTTTGGCCAAACTGTATTTTGGTTTTGCAGGCTGTGTGTAGAGTTTTGAGAAAGTGACTTACCTTAGCAATTGAAAAAAACTGTAAAAAGGTCGCCAACCTCTGCCCTAGATAAATTACAAATTGATTAGTACCTGTTACATAATGTTTTTTTTCTTGTTTGTTTTTTTGAAAATCTATCTTCTGGTGTTAAAATTAACCTACCAGTGAAACTATTGACTTCTCATTTTTTATATAATTTAACAGAAGGTCAAATAATTATTTCCCTTACTGGAAGTCAGGGAATTGGTATTTAAAAATAGCTACTCAACTGAAAATGTTGGGGCAATAATAAAAAAGTGGACAACAACTGGAACTGATACAAACCTTCTTGGAAGAGGACCCAAGTTTATTTTACCCCCACGTACAATGAGGAGGATTGTAAGAGAGACAATAAAATCCCCAAGGATCACTATTCGTGAAATACAAGACCAAGTAAAATCTTGGGGTTACTATGTCTCCGAAAAAAAACATCAAACGTCACCTTCATGATAACATCATTTAAAAGGTATGCCAATTATTATTTTTTTGTCAGTTAAGCATAATCATAAGCACCTGTAGCTTGTGAAACACTGTAACTTTGACTGGAATCAAATTCAATGCTCTGATGAAACAAAAAATGGAGCTTTTTGGCAATAAACATTGAAGGTGGGTTTGGCGTAAAAAGAAGGATGGCTGTAATGAAAAGAACTTTATCCCATTTGTAAAATATGGTGGTAGTCCCGTGATATTGTGGAGCTGTTTTTCCTCAAAAGGCCTTGGAAACCTTGTTATGGTACATGGCACTATGGACTTAAATCAAAATCTGGCTGCCTCTGCCAGGAAACTAAAACTGGGCCATCACTGAATCTTTCAGGAGGACAGTGATCCTAAACAATCAGGACTTACTAAACACATCCAGGAGGTCATAATACTCTGGTGGGATGTTCAACCATTCTTCAGGCACAGGGCTTTCTATAGAGGAGGCTTTATATCCACCAGGTTATACATAAGGGAGACCATGATGCCAGTTCTCCTGATTGCCAATCCATTCGTGAAGTGTGTTCATGCATACTCTTCCTGGTCTCCAGGGGCTTTCCGTCTACCCCATGCATAGTTGGTATCTCCAATGTGACACCCAAATGGGAGGCTAGGGAGCAGTCAATTAAATTATCAAGGCCTGGAGTCCAACAGAGCTCTAACAAAGCATATTTTACCACCACAGATAATTATGACAGGTACTGTGATTCGCGTCTGAGTAATGCCAAGAAGTACCAACAAGCCTACCTTCACGGAGTCTTCATGACGTGGGTGACACACCAGGCCGTCCTGGAGTGAGTGTCTAGGTTCTCTGCAGTACAGGCAGATGCAATTCTGGTACCATCTCTGCCTCTTGGTAAAAGTCAGAGGTTCGGCTGTCTTCGTTAGCATAGGCATGGCAGCAGCATGAACCTCCACTTTGATCGATCATGGACAATGTTTTCGAGCATAATCAAGAGCTGAACGTACTCGTTGAAGGTGGGCGCTTTGCCACGTTGTGAACTTGTTCTGCAGATCAGCGTTGAGCGCACATTGAGAGAGAACTATAAATCACGATTATTATTTTTTTAATCGATATTGTGATCACGATTATTAATCACGATTATTCATTATTTAGGTGCAGCACTTTTTTTTGCACTTTCTCTTTTAAACAAACAGTAAATAAACAAGGGTATCAGTTCAAAATGAAATCTCAAATAAAAATAACTCATAAATAATAAAATAAAATTTACCCAAAACCAAGGGCTAACAGAAAATACATATGCAACTGCAGAGTGCAATGATAAAGTGCAAACAAATGAAAAAAAAGAAGCCTATGCAGAAAAGGCACATACTACATCGAACAGGAACATATTACCGGCCTACAGATTTTTGGCGAGAAATACCACCCTGTCAACATTTTCTGGCTTAAGAGATGACCGAAGCCAATGCTGAGGACCCTCTCCGAGGGAGCACTTGTTGCAGGTATGCTGAGATATTTTTTGGCTAGCTTTGACAGTTGTGGGAAGGCTAGCTGATGTTCTTTCCACCAGTCCAGTGGGTTCTCCTCACTATCAAGGTCAGGACAAGTTGGCGCCCGGTAAGGCAGCGGCCACTCCAGCTCCCGTTAGTGATGTGCGTTTTATGTTAAATGTAATGTCTAGTTTGTCGCAGTTAAACTCTAGACTGGTATATGATCAATACACTTTACTAGAACTTCGTCAATCTACCGTAACCAGCAATATATCCACCGGTTTACCGGCTCTAGACCTTGAAACACTCCGCAAGCTAGGAATTGCCCGCCGGCTAGACCCAGAGACCTACACAGGAGTGGACCCTCCTGCTTCAGCTGAACGCCGAAGGAAACAACGCAGGCGGTGTGAGAGACCACGAAAACGCGGCACTCAGGCCGGCATCAGCGCCAAGCTAAAGGCTAACCCCTACAGACCTGCACTTCCTTCTATGCTACTATCAAATGTCCATTCACTGGAAGGCAAAATGGATTACCTGAGACTGGATATAACCACCCAGCACAAGGTGAGAGACTGTTATGCTCTTATTTTTACTGAGACATGACTGGTGCACAAATTGTGCACTGTGAAATTGTCCACAGCCATTGCTCGGAGGATGTAGAGTTTTTCATGTTAAGATGCTGTTAGCATCACATCTATGTATATTACCCCCAGTGCTAACACAAAGGAAGCACTGTCCATACTTTACCAATCAATTAGCACAATGCAAAATGCAAACCCGGATTGTGTTTACATAATTACTGGAGATTTTAATCAGGCCAACCTGAAAAGCACACTTTCACCAGCTTGTAAGCTTTGCAACTTGAGGAGAAAACACACTCGACCTTGTTTACACAAACATTAAATGAGCATTCAGAGTAGCCCCCCACCCCCACCCTGGGAATTTAGACCATCTCTCTATCATGATAATTGCTTAATATAAGCCACTGTTAACTAGAAGCAAGCCATCAGTGAAACAAATAAAAACCTGGCCTGAAGGAGCAGTTTCAGCACTCCAGGACTGTTTTGAATGTACTGACTGGAATGTGTTCAAGGACACTGCCACTGTCAACCAACAAATAAATCTGGATGAGTATGCTGAGTCAGGGTCTGGATTTATATCCAAGTGTGTGGAAGATGTAACTATCATCAAGAACGTCACCACACGTGCAAACTAGAAACGCTGGCTCACCAGAGAGGTGCATACGCTTCTAAAAGCATGCGATGCAGCCTTCAAGTCTGGAGATAAAGATGCTCTTAGATCTGCAAAAGCTAACCTGAACCGAGACTTGAGAGCAGCAAAACGTGCCTTTGGACAGAAAATACAGAGTCACTTCACTGACTCGAAAGATTCCAAACGCTTGTGGCATGGCATCCAGTCCATCACAGATTACAAGCCCCTTCCACTACCTTATGAAGACAACAGTGAATTTCTCAACTCACTCAACCAATTCTTCACCCGGTTTGAGGAGACAAACAGCCAGACAGCAACAAAAACTCCCCTCAGTACAAAAGATGAAGTTCTATGTTTGGATTCAACGGACGTCTGGACATCTTTATGTAGGGTTAACACACGGAAAGCATCAGGTCCTGACAACATCCCAGGATATGTACTTAGAGAATGTGCTGACCAACTGACACATGTCTTAACAGATATATACAATATCTCCGTAAAACAAGCCATCGTACCTCAGTGTTTCAAGACAACAGCCATCAAACCACTGCCAAAAAAGTCATGAGCTTCATCATTAACTCTTAATGACTAGGCCTGTCACGATAACAAATTTTGCTGGACGATAAATTTCCCAGGAATTATTGCGATAAACGATAATATTGTCGTTGTGAGATCATTATCAACTGATGAAATGATAATTGCATATTAGTTCAGGTACACCCTTTCAACAATCAATAAACTTTAATTTCTAAAGAACATTTAACACTGGAAGACATTTTTAATATTCAAAATAAATAACAAAACAACCAAAAACAATAAATAAAATGGACTCTCAGTCTCTTAAAAATGCATTTGAATAAAAACCAAACACAACCATCCATCCATCCATCCATCCATTTTCCAAACCGCTTATCCTATTGGGTCGCGGGGGGTCCGGAGCCTATCCCGGAATCAATGGGCACGAGGCAGGGAACAACCCAGGATGGGGGGCCAGCCCATCGCAGGGCACACTCACACACCATTCACTCACACATGCACACCTATGGGCAATTCAGCAACTCCAATTAGCCTCAGCATGTTTTTGGACTGTGGGGGGAAACCGGAGTACCCGGAGGAAACTCCACGACGACATGGGGAGAACATGCAAACTCCGCACACATGCGACCCAGGCGGAGACTCGAACCCGGGTCCCAGAGGTGTGAGGCGACAGTGCTAACCACTGCACCACCATGCCGCCCCTCAAACACAACCAAAAAAACATTAAACAAAATGGATTATGAAGCCTCAAAGTTGTTAAAATCTTAACTAACTCTGATTTAACGGAACCCATGGCTACTTAGGTAATTTAGTCTGGCAAATTCCGAGCAAGAAATACCAACATGTTCACTTTCTGTGGCTTAAGGCAGGATCTCTCAGGAGTAGCAATGTGTCCAGCTGTGCTAAACATTCTCTCTGAGCTGGTGCTTGTTGCACAAATGCACATGTATTTTTGAGCCGAGTTGGCCATCAAAGGATATCTTCTTTGAATGTCACGCCACCACATCAAGGGATCATACAAAGCATCAAGTGCATCTTCTTGGAGGAACTTGGTCAGCTCTGTATAACCCAGGTTACAAATATTGTAAATAATAAAATAAATAAATAGTTAGTAAATAATTAACTATAAGATAAGACATAAAACAAAGATTTGTAAAATAGTCTAATTTACACGTGAAAACGTTTACATATAAAAAAAATGTTATGATTTTGGTGTAACCTTCCTTCAGTGTGCCCCTCCCCTCTCCTCATGCATGCGCAGTAATTTAGTGCATAGGAGAGAGAGAGACTAACGGCGGCAGATTAAAGAAGCAGCAGAGACGCGAAGTTTGAATAATTTTCTAGTTTTCAAAGTGAATTTCGGATCTTTTCTAGTCTTTTTCTTTTCTAGACTTAAGCACTTTTGACTGAAAAAATACAATGTTTATGGCCTGTTGTGCAGACTTGGATAATACAGCTAACATAAAGGCATTAGCTAACAAGTTCCCATACAAACTCAAAGAATCCTGGAGAAAATTTGCCTGTGGCCTGCAAGAAAGAACAGTTCAAGGACTTTGTTGACTTTGTTAACAAACAAGTCAAGTACTTGTTGCATCCTCTCTATGGAAACATAAAGGAAACCAACCCAAACGCAAAGGATTCAGTCAGACACAAACCAAAACCACGACATGAAGAGACACATAAAACAAAAAGGGTACACAAGGCTACACAAAGAAAAACTTGAATTTTTGAAAGGTAAAGGCTTGTGCTTTGCATGCTTGAAACATGGCCATATGAGTAGCACTTGTAGAGACAAGACTAAGTGTCAAGAATGCTCTCGATTGCATCCCACCTTGCTGCACATTACGTTCAATGACTCAAAGGGAGATGCAGCCAAAGAAAGTCAAGATCAGCCATCTGTAACTAATGCCCTTGTTTAAATAGCAGAAATCTGTGGCATCACCGGGGCCGGTAAAGAAGATTGTTTTCTTTCAATCGTTCCAGTTCTGGTCAAGGCACATAAAGGCACAAAGATGGTAGCGATGTACACATTTCTGGATCCTGAAAGCTCTGCTACCTTTGCTACAGAGTCACTGATAAATAAACAGAACATGAAAGGATGCCACACAAGCATCTCATTGCAAACAATGGAAAACGAGTCTGTGGTAAATATGCACATTGTGACAGGACTGTAAATCAGTAGCCTAGAAGGCAACCAGTTTATTGAACTTTCAGAAGTGTATTCTCAAAAGGCCGTTCCTGTAACTATGGATAATATCCCACGCCATTTACATTTACAGTATTTGGCAGACGCCCTTAGCCAGAGCGACTTAAATAAGTGCTTTAAGACGCTGCGATGAATTTTCCCAATACTAGCTCAATAAGGACCCAAGCTATGAATACCATCTATCCAAACACTGTTGAAAAAGTGCAACAAATTTTTTTTATTTTTTTTTTGTACACATAAACACACACACACTGAGGATCGGAGAGATCGGGGCGCAGTACGGGGTGTGATGAGGTCTTTTAGATAGGATGGTGCCAGACCATTTTTGGCTTTGTATGCGAGCATCAGTGTTTTGAATTTGATGCGGGCGGCTACAGGAAGCCAGTGGAGAGAGCGTAGCAAAGGAGTGGTGTGGGAGAACTTGGGAAGGTTGAAAACCAATCGAGCAGCTGCATTCTGAATCAGTTGGAGGGGACAAATGGCGCTCAGTGGTAAACCCGCTAGAAGCGAGTTGCAGTAGTCAAGGCATGAGATGACGAGGGACTGGACGAGTATTTGGGTAGCCTGAGTGGAAACAAATGGATGTATCATCCTGATATTAAAGAGGAGAAACCGACAAGAGTGAGAAAGACTGGCGATATGTGAGGAAAAGGACAACCGAACGTCCATGGTAACCCCAAGGTTGCGAGCAGAAACCGAAGGACGGATCAGGGAGTTTTCAAAGGAGATCGCAAGGTCCTGGAGGGGGGATGAGTCAGCTGGGATGTAAAGCAGTTCTGTTTTACTAGTGTTGAGTTTTAGTTGGTGAGCAGTCATCCAAGATGAGATGTCTGCCAAGCATGCAGAAATCTTAGTGGGGACATGAGTGTCTGAAGGAGGGAAGGAGAGGATAAGTTGAGTGTCATCGGTATAGCAGGGGTAGGAGAAGCCATGTGAGGATATGACCTCACCAAGAGATTTAGTATAGTGGGAGAATAAGAGAGGGCCAAGAATCGAGCCCTGAGGGACACCGGTGAAAAGACAACGTGGGGTAGATGTGGATCCATTCCATGTCACTTGGTATGTTTGGCCTTCTAGGTAGGAAGCAAGCCAGCGCCATGCCAAGCCACCAATGCCATGACTCCTAAGGATGGACAGGAGAGTCTTGTGGTTGACCGTGTCAAATGCTGCTGATAGGTCAAGAAGGATTAGTACAGATGACAGTTTGGCTGATCTGGCAGCATGTAGCTTCTCAGTGACTGCTAGGGTTTTCCTTTTGGTTTTTTTTTCTTTTCCAACCAGTCAATATTTCATTTAATGTAGTATCAAGTTTTCTTCCTTTGAGTCCAAGTATCATTCTTTTGCTCCTGCTACTCTGCATAATGCGATTATGTATGACATGCTGAATCGTGTGGCTGGTGCATGAATTTTTAGCAGCATAGATTTGACAGTTGGTTATTGGCAGATACCTCTTGACCCCAGTGATAAGGAAAAAACTGCTTTATTGATGGGCACTGGTTTATTACAGTTTTGTGTTATGCCTATGGGGATTTTGAACGCTCCTGTCAGCTTCCAGAGGCTTATGGAGTTAGTGCTCTGTGGTTTGCACTGGAGCATTTGCTTGTGTTAGAAAGGCTCTTGTGGCTTTAAGAAACACCGGTGCGTGCAAAGGACTATGGGTGCATGCGAGACCAGAGAGCGCGGGAGAGCAGGAATAGGCAGCACGTTGGCGAGCTGCAGTTTATGTATAGTTAGTTTAGTTGTTCCTGGCAGTAAATAAAGTCCCTGGTTTTATGTATGCGTCACTGACTAATGTAAGTACTAAGTTTATTGATTATAAGTGATAAGTGACGCTGTACTAATTTAGTTTACTTAATTGTACGGCTAGGTTAACGTAACCAACTTGCGTACTGTTATAATTATCGCTGACGAGTGTTCCGTTGTATACCTCGGAAAGATAGTTTATTTCCCATCCAATCATTCCCTCTAATACGAATTACTACTAATGTAATGTATTGTTGTGGGTATAGCCGAACTTATCAATGTTAAGGCAATATGGTACAATTATGCATTATGTTAGTGTATTATGGTAATAACCATTGTAAGCACTGTGGTAATTGTTTTCCTGTTTATTTGTTATAGAACCATACATAAATACAAACTTACTTACCAACCCACTTCGTCTGAGTGAGATATGCCAGAGTCCAACTAATTGCTCCTCCCTCCTGATTGAGAACGTGTATCTGGTGTAATACGGTCATCAAACCCCCAAGTCTAGTCTATCCTGATTCGTGACTTATATCTCACAGAGAGTACTACTCTCTTGCAGCAACCCCTTACAGTTTCCCAGTGGAGTGTGGCCCCCCTTTCCCACATTGTTGGTTCTTCAAGCCGGATTTCGAGTACTTACTGTGGAGGCAAGATGGATAGCTCCCAAAGTGATGATGACGTTACTCAGATGACGCGTCCTCGACGCGCCACGCATCGGCCATTATACCTTGATGATTATGAGGTAGGAAATTGCCTACCGTATCAATCCTCCCTACCCATATTAGAAGCTTCCCACTGCAGGGATGACGAGGCTGAGGGGCCCAGAGTAGGCATGGAGATTGGGAGGCAGAATGGAACAGCTCACCCTCACTCACCAGCATTAGATAGAATGAGCAATGTTAGTGGAGATACATCCATGGATGATTGGAGAAGATACTATGGAGAAGCATGGGAGATACACGCCCATAATGGTGCATACCTAGAGACCCTTCAGAGCCTTCAGGATGAGATACGGCAGTTGAGAGCTGAACTGAGACAGAGGTCCAGGAATGAGCCTTCGGTTACACACTGTCCCTCATCAATCCGCCAGTATGCAGAACCACTATTACCGAATAAGGAAACACCTGTGGAGCATCCTCACTCTGTGCCTCCAGTACCTCTACCACGCACCATCTCCCGACAGAGAATTACCCTGACACCTCCTTCAGAATCGCCTACTCCAGCTCCACGTTCACCATATCTGCCACCTCCTCCTCACCCTTTACCTTATCCACCCCAGCCCGCTCCACGTATCTACCCTAGCCCAACAGACCCAAATTGGGAGCATGATCCGTATATTGAAGCAACCATAGAAGATGTTACTACAGAGGCAAACAGTCCTTCCCGCTCAATGGAGCACCTCCATTAATCAGCACCAGTGGGTACAAACCGAACCCACCAACCGAAATCCCTACAGTACCCTCCTAGAGTGCGATGACCCTACTAGATACAGTCACCTGGGGCCACATCACATTCCTGTAAGAGGTACGGCAGACCAACGACTTGGCAGGTCTGTCCCCCATTATCCAGCAGCGCAGTATCCACCGGAAGGCGCCACCTACTGATATCACCAGCATGAGCCTTTGTCAGTGCCCCCCCGCAAGTGTTCACAACTAACCTTCAAAGGACTGATGCCCCCTGCTGCCAATATGGGATGCTACATGCCTGCTCAATCAGCACTGGTGAAGGAAAGGACCTACCGAGGCCCTACACCAACTATTCCTGATTTCACAAACAGTGACCCAAGTGAATTTGCAAGATTGAAGATAGCTTTGGAAAATCTCCTGTCTGCTGATAGCACTGAATTGTTCAACTATCAGATTTTAGTGGATCACCTGAAGTTAGAGGAAGCCCGCCTAGTGGCAGATTCCTTCATTAACTCCCCTACCCCTTTCTCAGACACTATGGCAGCCTTAGATGAGCGCTTCGGCAAGCCACATCAACTAGCGCTGAGGAAGATAGCGACAGTGATGGACCTACTAGACGTCTGCCATGGTGGCACAAGTACATTTGAGAGATTTGCCCTCCAGATCAATGCTCTCGTGAGTATGCTCAAAACCCTTGGTCCAGAAGGAGAAGCTGAGTTTAGCTGTGGGTCAAATGTAGCTCGCCTGCTGACCAAGTTACCTCCTGACATGCGAGCTAATTTCCGCCGACATGTGTACAAGCCATTAGGAGCTGTACACACTCTATGCAACTTTACAGAGTGGCTGCGCTATGAGTGTCACTGTCAGGGTTATGATGGACTGACTAAAAGGACTGAGGTCGAACCATCCCTTGACAGGAGAGACCGACGCAGAGAAGACAAACCGCCGAAAAGAACAGCCACCATTTTACATGGAACTGAAGAGGTCAAGGATAAACCTGCAGAGCTGGTGCACACCCGGCTACCCAAACCAGATAAGAAACCTAGCTCAAGGTCCTACTGCCCATACTGTGACAGTCCCGAGCATTTCCTCAGCCAGTGTTCCACATTCATGACATTCACTAAAGAGCAGAAATTTAACTGGCTGCAGCGCAATAAACGCTGTTGGCGGTGTGGCAGAACTCACCGGGTGGCTCAGTGAACCCTCAAGAAGCCCTGCAGCATCTGTCAGAGGAAGCATCTGCAGATCCTTCGCGATGTGAACGACAGAACCACAAGGGAGGGATCCTGCCTCATAAGCTCTGCCGGAGACACAGTTTACCTGAATCGACCTCCAGAAGGGAGTTAGGTCCTACTAAAGGTTATTAGAGTTATTCTGAGTAAGGGGAACAAGAAACTGGATACCTTCGCTGTGCTGGATGATGGATCAGAACGCACGATGTTGCTCCCAGCAGCCGCCCACCAGCTAGGGTTCAAAGATCATCCAGAGGACTTAAGTCTACGTACCATCCGCCAAGACATCCAAGTCCTACATGGGGTGGCAGTTTCATTCCAGGTTGCTTCCACTGTGCTACCCCAGAAACGCTTCCAGATTCATAACGCCTTCACTGCAGCACAGCTTGGCCTAGCTCAACACTCCTACCCCATCACCACTCTTCAGGAAAGGTACATTCACCTGAGAGGTCTGCCACTGCAACCCTTCCACAAGGCACACCCACTTCTTCTTATTGGAGCTGATCATCCCAATCTAGTCACCCCTATAGAGCCAGTTCGCCTTGGGCCATGAGGAGGGCCAGCAGCAGTCAAGACGAGGCTAGGATGGACACTGCAAGGCCCAGCTAAAGCCTTCGATATGGAGTCTCATTCACAAGAATGCCTGTTCAGACACAGCTGAGCTGCTCCATAATGTGGAGAAGTTATGGGAAATGGATACATTACCTTATCGGAACGAAAGCCATGTCCCACTGGGAGGAGGCCCCGGGGAAGACCCAGGACACGCTGGAGAGACTATGTTTCCCAGCTGTCCTGGAAACGCCTCAGGATCCCTCCAGAGGAGCTGGATGAAGTGGCCGGGGAGAGGGGAGTCTGGGCCTCCCTGCTGAGACTGCTGCCCCCGCGACCTGACCTCGGATTAAGCGGGAGATGATGGATGGATGGATGGGTCTGGGCCAGGTTTCAGTTAAGAAATGCAGGTCTGCACGAGTGTCAAGCACCATATCATTAACAAGAAGTGATCGTTCGGGGAAGACTCATAGGGGTGGACTATGAGATGGGGGTGAACTATGTGTTTACATAAACAAAGGTTGGTGCATTAACTGTACTATGGTGAGCAAACACTGCTCTGAGGCGATTGAACATCTCACTGTGAAATGCCAGCCACATTATTTACGTCGCGAGTTCGCAGCAGTATTCGTTATAGTGGTTTACATCCCGCCGGAAGCTAATGCTAACGAGGCTTTGAGAAAGCTTCATGACATCATCACGTTGCTCCAAAACAAGTATCCGGAGGCATTCTATGTGGTAGCAGGCGATTTCAACCATGTAACCAGGACAGTTACTCTGTTAAACTTTCACCAACATGTCACCACACCAACACAGGGAAATAACATCTTGGACCATCTTTATATAAACAAATGAGGTGCATACAGATCCATCCCCCGCTTAGCTTTTCTGACCATATTTCCATTATGATTGTGCCAGCTTATCGTCCTCCAGTCAAGCACAGTAAACCCTTACAGAGAACTGTGACTGCATGGCCACGTGACGCTGACTCCATGCTGCAAGACTGCTTCCAGTGCACAGATTGGCAGGTCTTAAAACATGGAGCTACAAGTGAGGGAGAGGTAGACCTGGAGGAATATCTTCTGTGTTCAGCTGCATCTCTAAGTGTGTTCATGATGTCACCACAAAGATAACTGCTATAACAACCAGGAACCATCGCTGAATTGCTTTTGCTGCAAGCCAGGAATGTAGCATTCCGGTCCAGTGACACAGATGTGCTGAGAGCGGCCAGGAGGAACCTGACGGGGGGCATAAAGAGGGCAAAGGCTGCATATGCCCAGAAGGCACAGAGTCATTTTTCCTCTAGTGACCCGCGGAGCATGTGGAGGGGTATCAAGTGCCTCACTGACTACAAACCCAGTGAGGCACAGTGCCCCTGGGATCCTTTCCTGCCTGATGCCCAAACACTTTCTACGCCCGCTTCAAGGACCCCAAAACCATCCGTTCCTCCAGCACCATGCTCCTTCCATCACCTGGAGAAGTGCCCCTCAGCGTGACCACAGCGGAGACCTGTAGGGCCCTGCAGAGGATTAACCCACGCAAGGCTGCAGGCCCAAATAGCATCCCTAGGCGGGTACTAAAAAGCTGTGCACATCAACTCTCTGAGGTGCTGACGGACATTTTCAATGTCTCACTCACACAGGCAACTGTTCCAAGCTGCCTGAAGACAGTCACCATCGTTCCAGTCCCCAAAAGCTCCATGGTGGATGGCCTGAATGACTATCAGCCGATTGCTCTAACCTCAATTGTCATGAAGTATCTTCAGAGTCTGGTTATGGCCCACATTAAGAGCTCCATCAATATCACTGCGGACCAACATCAGTACGCCTATCACAGGAATGGATCCACTGACGACGCCGTCTCTGAGGTGGTTCACATGGCTCTCACCCATTTAGGGAGCAAGGACTCGTATGTCCGCCTTCTGTTTGTGGACTTCACATCCGCATTTAACACAATAGTCCCACAGATACTGGTGAGAAAACTTAAGACACTTGGTCTGAGCTCGCCCATCTGCAACTGGGTCCTGGCCTTCTTGATCAACAGACCACAGCATGTTAAAATCCACGACTTCTCCTCCTCCACCATTACCCTCAGTACCGGTTCCCCCCAGGGTTGTGTGCTGAGCCCCCTCCTGTTCACTTTACTTACATACGACTGCTCAGCTAAACATCACAGCTGTCAGATCGTGAAGTTTGCGGACGACATGGTAGTGGTGGGATGCATCAGAAATGATGACAAATCCGCATACAAACAGGAGGTGGAGCACTTGGAGGACTGTTGCAGGAAAAATAATCTCTGCATTAACGTAAAGAAAACTAAGGAAGTAATCATGGATTTCAGGAAGCGCAGACACCCACCCCCCCCCCCCCCCGCCCTGCATGTTGGAGGAGCACCTGTGGAGGTGGTCTCCAGCTTCAAGTACCTGGGTGTACACCTCAGCAGGGACCTCACTTGGACTATAAATACATCGAAAGCTAAGGCGAGCTGGACTCAGGAGCACAGTCCTGAGCTCTTTCTACAGGTGTGCGGTGGAGAACACTCTTTCTGCATTACAGTATGGCATGCTGGCTCCAGAAAAGAAAGGACTGCACAAGGTGGTGAAGGCAGCTCAGAAGGTGGTGGGAGAGCAGCTTACCCACCACCACTGACATTTACACCACCAGATGCAAGAGAATGGCTTCTTGCATTATGAGGGACCCCACCCACCCAGCGTTTCTCTACCTTCATGGAGGAGGCTGAGGAGCATCAAGAGTACGACCACTAGACTGTCTAACAGATTCTTTCCAGATGCTGTAAGACTACTGAACTCTGCCCCCCCCCCTTTAGCCCCCACACAGATTTCCCCCCCAATCTCCACCACACAAAAGGACTAATAGACTATACCCCCCCACCCCCAACACCAGCAGACCATAGTGACATATAGCATGTTTCACAGGTCTCTATTTAATACTTCTGTATTGCTATAAGTCATTTCTGTTTAAAATTTTTTTACAGTAAAAGTTTTTCACAATGATGATTTTTATTGAATTTTTTCTGGAAAGTCTGGAAACTAGCAGCCGTACCACAAATGGGTCACTCAACTGTTTCACAAATGCAAACTATATACCTGGGGTGTAAAAATTTAAGTTATAAATTTTTATTCTTGAGTGGTGCCATACTTATAAATCATTTTGTATTTAAAAGCAGTTCTTTATAGCATTTCTATATGTCTGACTGAGGTACATAAATTACCTGTAAATGATGGAAGGCTGAAGTCATTTGCTAATAGGCAACATTTCTGTTTGAGGTCAGATGTATCAGGCAGCTTTAAAACATTGCATGGTGAACAAAAAGCCGGTCATAATTGCTACAGATCCGAAACTGATCTTGCGTAGATGCCTTGCCAATTAGTAAACGGTTTCATTATCGCATCATTTAGATGTTACTTGTAAATATTGGCCAGATGCTGGCTAGATGTATATGTGCTATGTGGGAATTCATTTCTGTATGGAAAGTTTAGTAAATGTCAAGTGACTGAACATGACTGTACCATGATTTTTTATTGCTCTGTTCTGCATATTAAGACAAGTGATATAACTACAGACACACTGATTGCACTTTCCTTGGCCGATCCTGGCTATTTCTGATATTCTTAATTTATTAATAATTTAGCAATTATTTTTTGGCAAGTCACATCCAATCTATGTCCACCCATGAAAAAAATGAAGCTTGCAAAGAAAATTGCATACTACAGTGAAACAGGGATGAGGCTCATTTATGTTTCTGGGCTGCCTTGCTCTGTCTGGCACAGGGTGCCTTGAATCTGTGCAAGGGACAATATAATCGCAAGACTATCAAGGCATTCTGGAGCGAAAAGTATTAGCCAGTGTCAGAAATCTCTGTCTCAGTCACATGTCATGGATCCTCTGAAAGGATAATGACCCAAAACAGACAGCTAAAAGCACCCAAGACTGGCTAAGAATAAAGCATTGGACTATTCTGAAGGGGCGTTCTATGAGCCCCAATCTGAATCATATCAAACAGCAATGGTAAGAACTGAACTATGCAGTGCGGAGAAGGCAACCTCAAAACTTGACACAGCTGGAGTAGTCTGCTCAAGGAAAGTGAGCCAAACTACCTGTTAACAGGTGCAGAAGTCTCTTGGAGAGCTACAGGAATCACTTGTTTGCAGTGATTGGCTCTAAAGGTTCTGCAACTGTAGTAATTGGTACACACTTCTTCTACTGCTTGCGTTGTATTAATGATTGTCAGACAGTTCTTCAATTTAACTCGAACAGAGCTTTTATTATGGCGAAATGATTAGCTGTTCACAGCCCAATTCCTGGCAACGAACTTCCTGCGTAGCTCTAGGGCTTGTTGCTGCAGAATCATTACAATACCTTAATAAGGAAATATACATAATAAAAGTAAGCTTTTATCCCTGGCGAAACAGGTTCAGAATTAGTCGCTCACAGCCCGATTCCCGGCAACGAACTTCCTGCGTAGCTAGAAACAAACAGTAAAAGAAAGCCTTTAGCTACTCTTCTAGTCGGCCATGGCTAAATTATCGGAGTTGCCGGGTATAAAATAAATATCATTAGGCATCAATTGCTAGAAATAAGTAATTACACTTATACCCTGGAACACAAAGCATTTCACTAATACAAATACCCTATTACTGACAGAATTGACCTGTTAAGGAATACGCCATATGGAGCTCAACACAGAGCATCCTACCTCTAGGGTTTGTTGCTGCAAACTGATAAAAAGAAGCACATTGCTTGAGTCTGCAGCTGCCCACTAGAGGGCACTTAAACCCCACACTGCATAAGCCAAAACAAAATAATACAATAACCAAAGCATGAGTAGACTAGCAATTAATGACAAATAAATAATGAAGGCAAGTGGAATAATTTCACCTGTATATCTATATCAAAACTCTATCAGTCTGATTTTTCTTAAATATAGAAAAAACAATTATGGGTGGCTAATACTTTTGTCAGTTTCAAGTTATTTCAGAGACAATTGTGGTTTATTTTTTCGTGTAACGATACCAACAAATTTGTCCACGTCTGTACATGCGAAAGATGCAAAAAATAAAACATAAAAGACTCAGAATGACTAAAAGATCATTAATGTGTACTTCAAATTTTTTTAAGAAATATATGTCATAATATTAATCAGAATTAGGTAATCGTAGTGATGACTAATGAAATTGGATAATTATTGCAGTAGAACCCCGTCTCTATGGTTTTTTTAACCTCGGTGTCAGTTATCTGCGGTTTACTATGGTCCAAAAAAAACATTTCAGAATTTTCAGCAAGCAAGTATAGGCTGCAAGCAGAAGAGTACCGACAACAAGTTAAGATATTTTTAAACAAATACATTTTTCTTATTACAGGTTACATACAATATTGATACAATGATAAAGTGTTTTTCCATTGTAAAATGTGCAATACATTGGCACAAATCAGGGAACAACTGAGGACAGGGGGCCAGCCCATCACAGGGCACACTCACACACCATTCACTCACACATGCACTCCTACGGGCAATTTGGTAACTCCAATTAGCCTCAGCATGGTTTTGGACTGTGGGAGGAAACTGGAGTACTCAGACGAAACCCCATGATGACACGGGAATAACATGCGAACTCCACACACATGGAGCCCGAGCAGAGACTTGAAACTTGGTCCTAAAAGTGTTTGGTGACAGTGCTAACCACTGTGCTGCCTCACTACTGAAATTATTATTATTAATTATAAAGCTCAGGAATCTCAGGAATCCTGCTGTTTCCGTAGATGGTCAACTCATGGGCTTTTAGTTTGAGCATTAGCAGATCCGTTTCCTCAGCAGAGAAGCGTTCTGTTCCACCATCTGGCAAATCCACCATTATATTAACAATCTGCCAAGGTGCAAGCACACCTAGCTTTAAACAGGAAAGGAGATGACACTGAATTATTTAGCATGTCACGTCCCAAACACGGGGCGGCATGGTGGTGCAGTGGTTAGCAGTAGTTCGAGTCTCCGCCTGGGTCACATGTATGCGGAGTTTGCATGTTCTCCCCATGTCGTCATGGGATTTCCTCCGGGCGCTCTGGTTTCCCCCCACAGTCCAGAGACATGCCGAGGCTAACTGGACTTGCTAAATTACCCGTAGGAGTGCATGTGTGAGTGAATGATGTGTGAGTGTGCCCTGCAATGGGCTGGCCCCCCATCCTTGGTTGTTCCCTGCCTCATGCCCATTGTTTCCGGGATAGGCTCCGGACCCCCCGCGACCCACTTTACAAAGTGGGTTTGTAAAATGGATGGATGTCCCAAACACACCCATGACTAATTACGAGAATACGTACAACCACTTTGGACCATGTGCCTGGAGCTGAGATTATTTTGCTGATGTTAAAGTATCAAAAGTGAATTGGCCACGCCCTAAAAGAGTATGTGCCATGTGCTTCAGCTGTGTGCTTTAAATCATTAAAATAGGGTCCATTGTCTTCATGGGAGTTGTAATCTGGATATGACATAACTTGTGAATTTAACTGCTCAAAAAGTCTTAACATCCCTTTTAGTTTAACCAGTATATCAAAAATAAAGAAAATGACACCCACTACCACCAAGGACAAAGTCTTTTTGAAAGGAGCATGCATTCATCTTATAACCGATTATGCTGGTCAGGGATATTGGGGGTTGCCTGGTGCCTAGGGATGGGTATCATTAAAAATTATATTAAGAATAATCATTAAGAAACTCTTAGCTATACTGCTTATTGATCTGGTACTTTTTATTTAAGAGAGAAAAAGCAAGAAATTAAGAACATAATTAACATAATGCAACAAGTCACTATTATAGATAATAATGTGATTACTGAAATGAAAATTTTTCATAGTGCTAGAAATCAGAATGTTTTGAAGAATTCACCATTACAAACTGATTTTGTGATGATGGAAATGTAAAATAAATGTAATAAACAACGTTCACTTTTAAGTGAAAAACTGAATGCAGGACTTTTTATTTAACAATAATTTTACAGTGTAGTAACCTTAGTTTGTCCAAGTCACTAAATCTGTGATCTGAAACTAAATTGTAATTTGAACGACAGATGATGCTCTGAACATTTTAGATTGATTTTATGTACACCCCCCATAACGAGCAGCTAATGGTTACTTTTAATCATTAATCCATATTTGTGATGCCCGGCTCGTACGCTCCTTATGTGTGCCACGCCCTCTGATTACCCACGTGTACTTCCCGGATCGTCTCCCTCTGTGTCTGATTACTTTGATTAGTCCAGTCCTATTTAAGTCCTTGTCTTGCTTGTCTCCCTGGTCCGTCATTGTGGTTAGGTGTGGTTTAGATGTTCCTTGTTCCCATTTCCCTGAATAGACCCCCAGTTTACCCTGATTTCGCCTTGTTTGCCTGGTCCTTGGCCACCTGCCCGCACGATCGCCGCTCTGTTCACCGGTAATCGTGACAGAATGATGGACCCTCGATGCAAGGCACCTTCCGTGACTGAGGAGGACTTCATCGGTTACGTTGAACAGGTGCTTTTTTGGATATCCCGACCCGGCATCCGAGAAGATTTCCCCGCGTGGAACCTCGTTAGTCGGAGCAGGGATATTCTGGATGAGCTATCCCTAGATGAGGACGCGCACCTAGCAAAGGAGGTGCACGAGAACCTCCGTCGGGTAGCCGAGCTCCGGACAGAGCGCTACGTCGCTTCCAGAGAGCCGGGGCCCATTCTTCCGCCGTCCGTCTTTGCGGACCTAGCGCCGCCTCCCGAAACCACTGTGCACTGGAGGAGGAGAAGGAGAGGATCGGCGATCGCCCCGACGATCGCCCTGGGCGCGTGCACCCTCGTCCCGGCATCTCTCCTTGAAGAGGATCAGGAGGGCTTCCCGATCACCCCAAAGACCCCCAGCTCTGCTAAGCTGCCTTCCCGGGCAGCTTCTCCAATCCGGAGAACACGCCGGGCCGCTGAACAGCCTGAGCAGCCGCCTCTGCTGCTCGCTGCAACCGCCGGGCCTGAGGAACTCCCTCCGCTCCTGCCGCCTGCGCATCCCGCGCAGCCGACGCCGCAGCCGCCTGCGCAGCCCGAACGGCCGCCTCTGCCTACGGAGCCCACGCCCGAACGGCCGCCTCTGCCTGCAGACCCCGCGCCCGAATGGCCGCCTCTGCCTGCGTACCCCACGCCTGAGCAGCCACCACCGCTGCCGCCTGCGCATCCCGCGCAGCCGCCTCCGCAGCCTACCGTACCTGCGTAGCAAGTGCAGCCGCCTCTACCTGCGGCTCCAGCGCCCGTGCAGCCGCTCCCTCTACCTGCGGCTCCAGTGCCCGTGCAGCCGCTCCCTCTGCCTGCGGCTCCAGCGCCCGTGCAGCCGCTCCCTCTGCCTGCGGCTCCAGCGCCCGTGCAGCCGCTCCCTCTGCCTGCGGCTCCAGCGCCCGTGCAGCCGCTCCCTCTGCCTGCAGCTCCCGAGCAGGCGCTCCCACTGCCTGCAGCTCCTGAGCAGGCGCTCCCACTGCCTGCATTGCCTGCAGCTCCCGAGCAGGCGCTCCCACTGCCTGCGTTGTCTGTAGCTCCCGAGCAGGCGTTCCCTCTGCCTGCGTTGCCTGCAGCTCCCGAGCAGGCGCTCCCCCTGCCTGCAGCTCCCACATCCACGCCCGAGGCGCTCCCCCAGCTTGCAGCTCCCGCGCCCACGCCCGAGGCGTCCCTTACGCCTCTTGTGACTATGCCCCCAGGGGCTCTTGTTCCTGGCCCCACTCCCGTTCCTGACCCCTCTCCATTCCCTTCTACCCCAGTCCCCAAGGAGGTCCCGGAGGACCCCACCGTCGCTCCTCCCTCCTCAGAGGTGGAGGAGCTTGAATGGGACCCCTTGAGGACCATCTTAGTGACTTCTCTGCCCTCGCCCTGGCGAGCTCGACCCTGGCCAAGGACCCTAATGTCTGTGTCCTGTAAGGGGAGAGGACACAGACGCAGGGCTGGCTCGCCCTCCCTCGCCTGCACTGGGGGTCCTGGCCCTCTGGGTCGGCTGTTACCTGCGGGTCCCCCTTGACGGCCTCGTCACCCTGCCTCGCTCCCCAACGGCAGCTCCTCGGTCGCCTGCTGGTCCCCTGCCTCCTGCGCGTCGGAGGACGTCGCCGCCTACTGCGGCTCCCCCCGTCTCCTTGCCCTCACCAGGGTCCCCTCCAGCTCCCTCGTCCCCTTCCTTGGCTCTCCCTCCAGCTCCCTCCTCGGCCCCTCCGTTTGTCCCTCGCCCTGTCTCCTCGGCCCCTCCGAGGTCCCCTCCGGATCCCCCTCCAGCTGCCTCCCATTGCCCGCTAGGGCTCCCTCGGACTCCCCTTAGTTCCCCCTCCTTGTCTCCCTACTCTTCTGTCTTTGTCCCTCTGTTTGCTCCTCGTCCCTTTGTTCCGCCCTTTTCTGCTCCTTGTCCCCTGGTGTTCCCTCCATGCACTCCCGGTCCATGCACACTTATGTTCCGCCCGTTCCTTCCGTTTCACCCTTCTTTATCTGTCTCTCTGCCTTTCCTATCCTCTGTCAGCTCCTGTCCTACGTCCTGTCTCTCGCTGTGTTTTGTACCTCGGTCCTGTTCCCCATGCTTCATTAACCGGTTTTGTTCTTCTTTTCCAGGTCCCGTTTCCCTCGTCCCGTCCGTTGCCTCCTCCTAGGCGCGGCCGGCGAAGCACGCCTTTGGGTGGGGGTTCTGTGAGTGCCACGCCCCCTGATTACCCACGTGTACTTCCCGGATCGTCTCCATCTGTGTCCGATTACTTTGATTAGTCCAGTCCTATTTAAGTCCTTGTCTTGCTTGTCTCCCTGGTCCGTCATTGTGGTTAGGTGTGGTTTAAATGTTCCTTGTTCCTAGTTCCCTGAATAAACCCCCAGTTTACCCTGATTTCGCCTTGTTTGCCTGGTCCTTGGCCACCTGCCTGCACAATCGCCGCTCTGTTCACCGGTAATCATGACAATATTTGTATAATTTAGTTAACTCCATGTGTGGGCTGCAGGCCGCCAGCATACTTAACACACCTGGGGCAACAACTGATAAATTATGAGCTAGACAGATGAAAATTGTGTATTTCTCCATATGCACGTGATGGACTTTCACTAGTTTCCAATCATACATGCAAAAGACGTTGGATTTGTGGCAAAAAACATTGTCAGCATCGACACTTTTGAACGTTTAGTTCTTTCTGGCATTTTTACTAAAAGCATGGTTGGCATGCTTTTAGTAAAAAACAAATTATGGTTTTTATATGTTCACTACAAGTATTTCTTGTATGATTATGGCCACATTAATAAATAAAATACACAAGTGACATGTAAAGCACTCAAGGGAAAAGCATATGTCCATCTCCCAGTCTGACCAATAGAGGTCGCTGCTGGTCCTCCAGAACCCTCAAGTTTCTTCCCAGCTGTCTTGAAGGGATCCTAATTATGATAAAAGCCAACACCTGAATCATATCAGTCCCTTGTTAGTCCTGTATATACGTGCCTCTCAGGCCTGTGTTCCTTAGTCTGGTCATTAAGGTCAATCCTCGTGTGTGTCCTTCCTATTCCTACCCTTTATATTTTGGCCCCGTGTGGTTCTGTTTGTTTTCCTACTTCTACTTTGTTTAAAAATGCCCCTTTTGTTCTCCTGAGACCTGCCCTTGAGTCCTTTGTTTCTTGTAACATCACAAAAACCCATTTTTTATTTTTTTTTATCCCAACAAGGGGAATCTCAGTTTTATAAAAAATCTGTGACTGCAATGAAAAACCTAAAAATGCCAAAAGTCTTGTTTTTTGTTTGGTTACTTTTGAGTAAGCTAAGGGCTGTGTAGGGGTTAAGTTGTTAAGTTGTGTATTTTGCATTGTGATTAAACAACTAGGATTGTAAATAGTTATAAATGTCCATTTTCTTGAGAATTGAAGAATAGAAAATGAGTTGATCATTTAGTTGTTTTTAGTTTTTTAGGTCTTCTGTTGCTATGGAGATCACTAAGTATATTTAACAGAAGATGTAAACAAAGCATAATATAAAGAGTTAAATTAATGGTACTCCATCATTTTTTTGGTTTAGATTTTGTTTACATTTTGTTCAACACAACAATAGATAACCCAGCTTCTGTCATATTTATGTTAAATGGTACTTCTCCCTAAAGCAAGCAATGAACATTATTGTACTTAAAGTACAAAGCAAAAATACTGAATAAGGATAAATATGATATGAATATGTATGATGTCCTGCTAACATATTCAGTCACATAATATGTACCAGAATGACAAAATATGTTTGCCAGATATTCTGTGCTGGTCTGGTACATTTAGAGCAAGAGATCTATCTATTGCAGATGCACATTGGATTATCCAAGATTCACATGTTGCATAGCAACAAAAAGGTTGTATGAAAAGCAGCTGTTTAATTCTGTATGCCAGGACTGCAGCTTGAACACTTTCCTGAAATGAGGGTAAGAAAATTAAAACTATAAAAAATAAGTAGTAACATAAGTTTACAGTATTGTTATATGTTGAGTAATTTAGAGTAGAATAATTACTGTATATACTTGAAGACAGGCAAGCGATAATGACTCAACATCATATTCTCCTCCAATTTATTGTGACCTCATTCCCCGTTTTCTCCACATGACCCCTCAAGCCATGGGATTGTACTTGGCAAGCAGAAACCTAAAGCTAACATGTCTGTCAGGGGTTAGTTACAGGCAGCTGGGATAGAAAATAGACCCAGCATGGAGTGATGCTACTTCAGAGTTTGGATAAGACTTTATTGTGCATAGGATAACATTTTGAGCAGGTGAGGTCATCTCAGACCATAGCATAGCTGAATAAAATTCCCGGTCAAGACCATAATTTCAGAGCACAACTAAAAGCCAAAGTAAATGGTTCCCCAACAGAAAACAGCAAAGGTACAATTGTTTATTTGTCTTTATTTTTGGTAGAATTAATAATTATCTCTTTTCCAGAAAAGTCAGATGCATTTCAAACTCATGTTTAAGTAAATCGGGGAGCTTTTCATACACTATGATCTACATTGAAGATACTCAGCTCTGCTGTGTTGATGGTTATTATCCTTTATTAACACTGATCTGTAAAAACTAATTTTTCCAGGAATTATTTCTCTTCAACTGACATGCCTATGAGTACTCAACGACCTGTTTTTTTGCTTCAAATATGATTTAAAAGCAAAAGAATGGCCCATTATCTGAATTTCTTTAGTGTTATTATAGACGAAAATCAGGAATAGATACAGTACTGTGCAAAAGTCTTAGGCAGTCTAAAGAAATGTTTAAAACTGTTTATCTGGGTAGAAAGTGTACTTTGGCTTAGAAAAAAAAACACAATTTAAGAGTAAAACAATAAAAACTAGTAATAATTTCTTCTGTTTTCTAAAAAGTTACTGATATCTAGTTAGATGGCTAGATAAACACCACTTCAGTTCTCAAACTTCTCCTCAGAGGCACCTCAGCCGTTCCATGATTTTGTTAAATTTCACCAATAGCGCAATTAAATAATTAAATATATTGGTTTAAAAAGTCAGTGACAAATTGACTAGCTGTACCAGGTGTGCTAGTGGCCAAGTCAAAAAATACATGACTGCACTGGACGGTCATGCAAATACTAGGATGATTTTACCAGAGGTTCTGAAATGGCTAAGCTGACACACTTTGACAGGCATAAGATCATAGTTTTACACCAACATGAGGATAATCTAAACATAATGTTCTTTGCCTGCCTAAGACTTATATGAACGTTTGTTTTATTTTACTAAAATGTATAATTCTGTCCAATTGAACAGGTAAACAGAGGCAGTCTGTACATTACAGATTATCAAAAATTTGCATGAGTTCTGCTGTTTTTTTTTATTGATTTAGTTTGACACTTATATGTTCTTTGATGAGTTTTTCATTATTTTTACCAAAGTATTGAACCAAGAAATGGATCACTTCTCTTGTCAGGTCAATGGTAACATTACCAGGGTCCTAAATTGTAGCACAAATGTATTATTGATTACCAGTGGCATACGTTTATAAGACCCCCTAAATACATCCACTCAGACTGATTGCAGATTACATTTTTATGGATACCTGGTGTTTGGCAACCATTTTGCTTTGCAAAGTTTGACCAACTGTTTTTGTGACTCAAAGAATTTTGAGAAGGATCTGGCTGCAGAAGGGACCTGAGAGCGTGTGTCCTCTGTCAGGCCCCATCCACTATCAAGCCCCTACGTGATTTCCATTAAAACCACAGATTTTCCGGAAATTCCGAGGTGACAATCTCCCGTTCAAACATGGCTGCCTCCATGAACACGCTGTTGTGTGTTGTTGCTTTATATTTCAGCAGATTTGGAGTGAGATTATTTTTTCTGAGAGACTAACAAACAATATTTTCTGTGAACAAATCCGTCTTGCCAAACTCCAATACGTAATTTCTGTTTAAATGATGGAATCTGTTTCAAAGCTGAACAATATAGTTCTACATATGTGGGTAAATAAACATAGTGCTATTGTAAGTGTTATTATTGTGAGACATCAGCGAGGGAGCAGAAGGGGACCCTGGCGAGGGCAAGGAGAGGGGGGGAGCCGCAGCAGGCTCAAAAATAATGTTTTTTGAGGCAAAGATAACTATACCTTTCCAGTGTCAAACTCTCCAAAAGACGAATACACCAGCATTTTCTAATCTGAGGCATGTCATCCTAAATAAAAACAAAATATTATAAAATAAAATAACAAATAAAATAAAATTTCCATAGGAATCATGGAAATCAACTTACAACTGTGTAGTCAAAAGGGGCATCAACAGCAATGTATAGACAAACCTGGGACACAAAAGAACAACAAAAATTAATGAACAAGGCGAGCCTTTAAACTCTGTGTGACTCAAAGTCATTAATGTCCTACCATTAGCATAAAAATCCCACAGTCACTCCCATGTGTCTGTCCCAGAAATGCTTGTAACAAAATCAAGAGCAAGGAAAGAACTGTTGTTCAGAAGTAGGTTAATAAACTGTATTTAACCAGACCCGGTTGTAGATGTGATCTACTTCTCCTACCTCCAAATCAAAACCTGTTTTCTCTACCCATTGGCCAGGCTGGATGGTCTGAGCTATACTTCTGTCAAGTAGAACTGCACATATAGTTATACAAATGCAAAAAAAAAATTATGTAAGTTTTAGACAAGGTTTATACTCAGCTCAGCAATGCATTGCTTTTATACTACTGTTGTACATAATTGCACACTTAGTTTAGTTCATGTGGAGGATTAAATGCTAAGTGCAACAGGGGGCTGTTTGAGAAGTTGTTATAGCAGTCTGAGGAACCAGCAGTTAGCACAGATAATTACAATTACTACATAATTGTGTAAATAAAACTACAAAAAGTTTTATTTTGTGCTTGGAATGAGACACTGCTGACCACAAAATTTGTTGGTAATGATGTCACACATCATGAATCATGTACATATCCTGTTTTATTTGAAGCAAGCAAGCATTGCAGAAATTAAATATAAACCAGCCTAGCAATCAGGTCAAAGAATGTGACCTGTTTTTTGGAACTTACATGCAGAAAATTACCAATAGAACGTGGTTACATTAATGATCATGGAACTGGTCCAAGGAACATAAACTCCTTTAAACTCAAGCTTTAACCTCAACAGTTCCATGTACTGGACAGCAGAAAATCCAAATCTTTTTTATGGTACATGGAGTCAAGGAAAAAGATCTCTCTCTGTGCCAGCTTCAAAACCTACACAAAGACATTCATTAGGAGCTTAGACTGAAGACATCAATCAATACTGAAAGACCCAGCAATTACAAAAAATATTTCCAGTCTAGTGAAGAATAGTTAAAGTACACTACAAATATTAATATCTTGTTTTGGTTTGAGATATTTTACTTATGCAAAGTACAAAATGCCCAGGAATACAGATGGGAATGAAAAGTGTCTCCTTGGTACCAGAATCCCTCTAAGAAAAGTTTCACAAAGGCTTAATACAGGTGGAGAAGATAAATACAGTTTAATTTTCATTTATAAATGTTAGACTGGAAAATGTAACTTGTATTAATCATATCCTTTACAAGTAATTTGTAAAGGATAACTAACTGTTTTTGATTTCTCTATTGTAATAGCTGTTCTACGTCTGTAATAGTGTGTGATCTTCAAAGTACACCAGTGCAGACCAACAGGATCCTACACCACACACAGAAAAATAGACTTACAGGTAAGGAGGCCATTGGGTCACAGCTTGTGGGAGGAAGCCATGTTGGGACAACATATGAATCAACAATAAAAATACCCTTTCCCTAAATAAATACATATGAATTAAAACGTTAATACTCAACAACTATTTTAAAGACAGTAATTCTATGTTGCAAACAAAGTGTACCTTAGCTCCTGCTATTCCTTCAGTCAAATCAAAGCATCCATTTGCAATCTAGAAATAAAAAGCTTGTTATGCCTTTATAATAAATTACATTATAATTCTGAGTACAGTAAATAGTTACTTACGGTTGATTCAATTTCTCTTTCTAGGCTCAAGTTTAAGAAGTCAGCCCGGCTCAGACATGCTCTTGTAGTTCTAACAATCAACTCCTGTTGAGGTCTTTCAATGTCGAAGACATAATCAAGCTGAGGAAAATGTTGGAATGGTTAAAAAACAAACATAGTATAAAAATAAACTATAACTTTATTTTACTTGATTTATCTTATAGTTTAATATTACCAGAAATTGTTGGCCAAGGTGATACTGCATCTCCCATGATGCAGAGGATGCTGATACATTTCCAGTTTTGTGAGGTCTTCACAACGTGGTCCACACATGCCAAAGTCTAAATTAGAGTTGTATGACAGCAGTTAGAATTGTCATGTCAAATAACTTAAATGCAAAGTATCTTAAAAGCATACCCATGTCACTAAAAGCCAGAAGTCTCTGTTCTTTAACTTGTGTAGATTGTAGACTTTGTAGATTTTGGGCTTAGTGTCTTGGCAGAATCAGTACTAGCCAGAGATTCAGAACCTGTAAGTGGTACAAGAGCACTGAATGTAAGTAACAAAGAATGCAAATGTACAGTACATGTCATTTTACCATCATCAAGTTACCACATATCATGTTTACTGACCTATGATAATTACTTACTTTTTGTTTCATCAATTCGTCAACGAGTCGATCTTCAGATACAAGTGTAAGTGCCACTTCAGTAGATGACTTGACACCTGACATTTTCTCACATTCTGTGTTGAGTTCTTTGTCACTTTTCCTGGTCATTGGCCCTATCCAAGGTGCCTAGAATTCATAACTTGGTTTAACAGCACAAGGGTTCTGTACCTGACCTATTACAAAACAAGATACAATGTCATCCATCGCAAAAAAACACAGATTACCAGATTACAGGAAATATTGTATAGTCATATTGACTTACTGGGAACAAAGCCATAAGAAATCATCTCTAGATTGATAGCATCCCAGAAATCCACAATGCTTTGCTTAACAGTATAGGTGACAGGTGTATCTGTCACTGACTGATAAAAGACAGACAAAGTGATAAGATACTTTTTTAAAAGTAATTTCAATGTATACTAAACCGTTGACTTAAACATAACTCAATAAATTACCATCCAAATTAAGAACAGCCTTTTTATGCAGTTCCATCACCTCAACAGAAGGGCAGTAGCCACACAGAACACAAGCATATGTGAAATCTGTGCTGGTTAGTGCCTCAAAGTGGCAGTGGGCATGCAAAATCCTGTCTGTCGGTGGAAACTGTTTTTTCCGCAAATTTTCCAGAGTATTGATAGCCCTTAAAACAAAAATGTGGTTCTGAAATGAAAAGAAAATAATAATGTGATCTGTCAAAGCCACAGTGCAACAAAAAAACCTCTTTACACAGATTTACCTGTGTCTTAAATAAAGACATAGTTCAAGGTTCAACACAAGACGATCATCAAAGTTATGAAGTCCATCTTGCCACTCTTGATAACGGTAAGTCATCTGACACTCAGGACATCTCTGAAAGTAGGTTGAAATATCTAAAAAAAAAAAAAAAAACAATATAGCTGTAAGAAACACAAAGTAAAACAGTATTTGAGAAGAATTGAATTTATTTCATACACTTCCAGCAATTCCAAGGGTTGTTACTATTTTGGCCATATTTGCGATATTCACTGGCATGTAAAACTTTGGACTGCTTGAGCAAAGGACACATGAAGTCTCTGCTGGAATTAAATCTGATGGGTAGTCTGATGGTGGTTTTGCAGTTGTTGTGTCCTCTGGAAGACTTGCTGGAATTTTTTTTCTTTCATAAATGTATTTCACTGCCCTCTTCATGTCCTCTGTTGCCTGTTCCTGTTTGGACTATGAAGCTGTGTTAGGCTGTAAATCCAACTGTGTTCTGAACAAGTTCCTGTTAATTTGAAAGATGTGCCACTTTGCAATGTTCTTATGAGGGCATGACACATGTGGCTTAGCGCATGGACAATGCCACGTGTTGGTCTTCATACTGAATGTAACAATCACTCTTCCAAGGCGATTGAAATAATATGTTGTGGATTCATGGATGGATAACCAAATATAAGACTTTGACCCACCAAGATCAACAAGGACAGAAAAAGGTGCTCGAGCTTTCAATGCTAAACTTTGTCTCTTCAAGCATACTGCCTTCTTTGCTGCTGCAAAGAACTTGCATGCAACCATTTCATCCAAAACCCTTGCATGTAGAATCTCTTCCTCTGCTACTTCTGTGCAGTATTCCAGTGAACGAATGTGGTAGCACTCAACACAAGACGACTCCTGCATGCTAATAACTGATATTGCCAACATTCCTCCAGTTCACACTTTACCCCATGTTTGCTGCCCTTAATTTTTTTTTGAACATGAATAGGTGTTGAAAATCAATGTCCAGACTTTTGAACTGCAGCAATACCATTTTTTGCATCAACACAAACACTGGCAAAATGTGACTGCCTATTCACATCTGTTGGTGTGCATAAGTGCTTCCTAGTAATGAGAGTATGTAGGTTCTTTTTATGTAACAGCAGTGAACAGTGCCTCTGCCACACTGATAATTTGCAAGGCTGATGGATATGCTGTGTAAGTATAAATAGCCTGAGTCAGCTTTTCAGTTATATCTCTCTTTACATTTTGGACAGTCATAAGAGTGCCATCTCTTCTGAAGGTTTCCATTGCTTTTTCAAGCACCATCTGTACTTCTGGGGAGAAACACTGAACTGGAAACTCTTGAGACCGTGGTAACCTATCCGGACAACTCCTTGGAGAAAGAATAAGTGTGTCTTGGGAAGAAGTGGCTATTGCATCATCTGACTGGGATGTCCCACTGTAACCTGATGAACTATGTGTGGATGCAGTGGGAGATGCTTCATCTTCAAACTGCAATCTGTTAATAATAATAATAATAATAATAATAATAATCGATACTTTATTGATCCCCGTAGGGAAATTGTCTTTACACCTCCCACAACTTGCTCTTTTAAATTTTTTTTTTCATAGAGTAAATATTATAAATATATAATTATTCCTTCCATGGCATGTATTCCTACATTCACCAAACATAATTATTTGTGATGAATAAACATACATTTTACCTTTGTATATCAAGGAAAATATGCTACTGTACATTTATACTATAAACAAAGACTACAACTGAATGTTATCCTAAATATTTATTCAGTGAGCACGGGATAAGTGCCTCAAATAAAACTTTTTTTTTTTTTTTAACAGAAGATTTTTTTGTCACATTACAGTATTATAAAATGTACCCTTCAAGTACCAATACCAATTCCAGCCAAAAAAAATGTTGTAGTGTTGAAATCAATACTACGCTTAGTGAACGTATTTTGTGATAAATATTGAGAATTCTAAATTTACAGTTGAACAAAAACTTATTCCAGAGATTAAACGATAACATTAGTCAAATTATGGATTTACTGGTAAGAACATTTGGCTAGTATTGAACACATACCTTAAAGTTTTACTTGGAGATAAAAAAAAAATAAAAAGTTGTAATAATATCTTGGTTGTCATGCCCGGCTTGTACGATCCTCATGTGTGCCACGCCCCCTGATTATCCACGTGTGCTTCCCCAGCTGTGTCTGATTATTTTCGCCCAGTCTCGTCTATTTTAGTCCATGTCTTGCCTTAGTTCTTTGTCCATCATTGATGTTTGTTAATGTCAGTGCTGATGTTCCATCTTGCCCGTCCCGATCTTTATTAAAGCCCCGTTTTCCCGTACTTCGCCTACTTCCTGCTTGCTCGCCTGCCTGTACGCTCACCCGCTTTCACCGGCGATCACGACAGAATGACGGACCCGAAGAAAAGGGAGGCACAGCAGCAGCCCGAGGACCAACGTCTCGGATTGCTGCAGGAAGTGTATTACTGGCTCACCCAGCCCGACGTCCAGGAGGACCCGGTCACGCTGGATTTAGCCAGCTCCAGCAGCGATCTCCTGATGGCGATGTCCCCACCTGAGGGTAGGCATTGCCTCGGAGAGGTGCGCGCCAACCTCCACTAGCTGATTCAGCGAATGACGGCGTGGAGGTTGGGGCTGGGTGCACTGTGTGCCGTGTTGCACGTGGAGCAGCCTCCCGCAGCATCCGTGCCGCGAAGGAGGAAGAGGAGGAAGAAGCTGGCGGACCTCCCGACTATCGTCCTGGGAGCGTGCGCGCCCGTCCCCGCTTCCCTCCCAGCCGGTGAGCGAGAGGACTCTCCGGCTGATCTGGACGTCACCAGCGCTGCTAAGCTGCCGCTGCAGGCAGCTTTCCCCATTCAGGGAACACACCGGGCCACCTAGGAGCTAGGTTCAACCCTCCCTCGCCTGCGCTGGGGCTCGGAGTGCACCTGTGGGTCCTGCGCCTCCGGGTCGGCTATTGCCTGTGGGTCCCCCTCCAAAGCCTCGTCACCCTACTTCACTCCCGCCTGCTGGCTCCCCTGCTGCGGCTCCTCGGTCGCCTACGGTTCCCCCTACTCCAGCGCGTCGGGGGACGTCGCCTCCTGCTGCGGCTCCTCCTCTCTCCTTGCCCTCGCCAGTGTCCCCTTCAGCTCCCTCATCCCCTTCCCCGGTGCCCCCTCCAACTTCCTCCTCGGTCCCTCCTCGGTCCCCTCCTGCTCCGGCCTCCCGGTCGCCTGTGGCCCCTCCAGCTGCTACCTGGCGCGCGGAGAGCGCGCCTTTGGGGGGGGTTGTGTCATGCCCGGCTCGTACTGGAGGGACTGGAGCTGGAGGGACAGGAGCCACAAGGGTTAAGGTCACAGGTGTGGACAGAGCCACGGGCGGAGGCAGAGGAGCCTCGGGCATAGCAGCTGCAGGTGACGGAGCTGGAGGGAGCGCCTCGGGCATAGCAGCTGCAGGCGGCGGAGGTGGAGGGAGCGCCTCGGGCGTAGCGGCTGCAGCAGGCGGCGGGACTGGTAGAACAGGCGCTGGCGGGATGGACTTTGCCCCCTTAAGAGTCCAGGGAACATGCGGGATAGCGTCCCTAACTGCGCTGGCCCCTTTATTAGCCAGCCATGCAGGCCGGAAGACATACCGCTCCATGGGCGGTGGTAGCTCCATGACGGCTGGGAATGGGGAAGCTGCTCGCGTAGGTAGCTTTGCGGCGCTGGTGCCCGTGGAGTCTTGACCGTGGAGTCTTCCTGCTCACTGCCTGGGAGGGAAGCGGGGACGAGCATGCACGTCCCCAGGACAATCGTCGGGGCGATCGCCGGCTTTCTCCTCCTCTTTTTCTGCCTTCCGGCTGCGGTGGTTGCGGGAGGCTGTGCCATGTCCGGCAGGGCGGATGGTGGGAGGACAGTCCCTGCGATCTGTGGCGCGACCCACCGCTCCATCCTGAGCTCGGCCAGCTGCCGGAAGTTCTTGCACACCTCCTCCGCGAGCTGCATGTCCTCCTCGAGGGACAGCCGGTCCAGGATATCCCAGTTCTGGCTTAACCAGATGCCACGCTGGGGGATCTTCCCAGATGCCGGCCAGGGATATCCAAAATAGCACCTGGTCAACGTAACCGAGGTACTCCTCCTCGTTTACGGAAGGTGCTCTCTTCGCTGGGTCCGTCATTCTGTCAGGATCGCAGGTAAGCGGATGGGCAGGCGGGCAGGAAGGATCAGACAGGCAGGTGAAAGTCGGGACAATCACGGTTTTATTAGACGGAAGACAACTACGGGGAGAACGGGACATCTCAAAGATACTAACATCAATGACAGACAACAAGCAGGGGAAGACGTGGACTGAAATAGACAAAACTGGGCGAAAATAATAGGACACAGCTGGGCAAGATCGGGGAAGCACACGTGGAAAATCAGGGGGCATGGCACACATGAGGACTGGACGAGCCGGGCGTGACAACTTGTTTAATTGTTGTTTAATTATTTTTTAAATGAAGGGGCAATGTATATGTATGAAAATGTGCATGTAAAATGTAAGTGCTTAAACTTACAGAGCACACCAGAAAAAAATTTGCTGCATCTTCTCGGAAGAAAATGGGTAGGCCTCTCAGTGCTGCTGTCTTTCGGTGGGACACAATTTCTGATGTCTGATGTCTTTGCAAAAACATCATGGCAGTGAGGAAGTCCATCCCACCTCCCAATGACCAGGTGCTCTGTTTGACCATGGCTGATGTGAGGAAAACTCTGCTTAGACCACCACCATCATCCCCTTGCCCAAGTCTTCAGTGTCCTGCCTCAATGACTATCGTCCCGTTGCACTCACGCCCATCATCATGAAGTGCTTCGAAAGGCTCGTCATGAGGCACATCAAGTCCCTACTGCCACCCTCACTGGACCTCCTGTAGTTTGCATACCATCCCAACTGCACTACGGACGATGCCATCACCACCACACTTCATCTGGCCATCACCTAACTGGACAAAAAGACACTCGTGTGAGAATGCTGTTCATAGACTTCAGTTCAGCATTCAACACCTTCGTTCCTCAGCATCTGATCGGGAAGCTGAGACTGCTGGGCTTAAACACCTCTCTCTGTAACTGGGTCCTGGACTTCCTGACTGGGAGACCTCAGTCAGTCAGAATCGGGAGCAACATCTCCAGCACCATCACGCTGAACACAGGAGCCCACCAGGGCTGTGTGCTCAGCCCTCTACTTTTCACGCTGCTGACCCACGACTGTGCAGCAATGCACAGCTCAAACCACATAATAAAGTTCACCGATGACACAACTGTGATGGGTTTGATCAGCGGGAAAGATGAGGCAGCATACAGAGAGGAGGTGCGACGGCTGACAGACTGGTGCAGAGCCAACAATCTTTCCCTGAACGTGGACAAAACAAAGGAGGTGGTTGTCGACTTCAGGAGGGCACAGAGAGATCACTCCCCCCTGAGCATCGGCGGCTCCTCGGTGGAGATCGTTCACAGCACTAAGTTCCTTGGTGTCCACATCACGGAGAACCTCACATGGACCCTCAACACCAGCTCCATTGCCAAGAAGGCCCAGCAGCGTCTCTACTTCCTGCAGAGACTGAGGAAAGCGCACCTTCCACCCCCAATCCTCACCATGTTTTATAGAGGAACCATAGAGAGCATTCTCTGAAGCTGCATCACAGCCTGGTACGGGAATTGCAACGTCTGGGACCGCAAGACCGTACAGAGGATTGTGAGGACAGCCGAGAAGATCATTGGGGTCTCTCTCCCCTCTGTAACAGACATCTACATCACACTCAGCATCTACAAAGCCATCAGCATTGTGGATGACCCCACACACCCCTCACACACACTCTTCTCCCTCCTCCCGTCTGGCAAAAGGTTCCGTAGCATACGGGCCTCCACTGCCAGAATGGGGAACAGTTTCTTCCCTCAGGCCATCAGACTCCTCAACCAGTCATCATGGTGTTGTGGATAATCTGGCACATGGTTCACCTCTCCACATTTGGGCTTCTTCAGGGTGAATGGACTGTCATTTTCAACTACCCCTTTTCTTTTCCAGTTTACATTCTCATTGCATCCTGCCCGACAAAGCTTTGATCTATAGTTTCCAAGTTTGTACTTGATGCTTATCTTTCATCCCTCATAGCCCAAGATGCCACCAGGCTCCTTCAGGCATGGATGATTTTTTTCTGTGCAATTTTATCCAACATCTCCATCTTCATGTCGCTTAGTACAAGGCCCTTCTTTGACTTTTCATACATCTCATTGGCCTTCCTCTATTTTAGTTCAACATCATATGAAAACTTGGGAATAGGAAATTGAGAGGGCCAATCTGCTATATGCCTTAAATTTAACTGAATAGAATAGGTCCAATAGGTCCATAGAATAGGCCTCAAATCTTCAGAGTGAACACTAAGTGTGTTCAGAGAAGAAAGGAAACAGTGGATTGGTTAAGGGGAGATGAAACAGAGTTCCACATTATATGCAGAACTGCATACTCAGTTGGTAATTCAGACATTTCTGTCAAGTTGCATAATGCATTTCCGAACTCTGGATCCTCAAACTGTACAAAAACTCTCTTGAATTACGCTGGCTCAGGTTGTAATTCAAAACTCTCTGTTGAGAGTTTGAATGTTAGAGAAAGACAGCAGGTTATGCAAATCTTCTACAATCTTTTGTGTTGCACCTCGAGAAACATGCAACACTGTTTGCACAGACAAAAAGAGTGACACCAATTTGTGCTCAAGTGTCTCTCTGTCTACATGCACCACAATCTCTTTACTCTTATTTAGTCAAACAATATTTTGAGCTGATGTCCCTGCTTCACAGTCAGATTGTTCATCAATTATTTCAACAATAACAATTCTTGCTACTGTTCGAAAATCTTTAAGTGTACAATTTTTATGGTTACGACTTCTGTGAGGACTGAAGGTTGGGCGAATGTTTGTTTTAAAGGTACACTTTGAAAAGGGACATTGTACAGTTTCTCTGTTCTTCAAATGATGCCCAAGATGGTTCCAAAAAGTCTTTTCACTGCAAACCTCTTTAAAATCTGACAATTTACATTGAAATTTTGAATTTTCATGGATTTTCACTGCCTAGTGTGATTTTGAGAGGTGTGATCGTAATGCTCCAGGTGTTTAAAATACACATCTACAGTGTATGTCAATGCAAGGCCAAAATGCACCTTGTCCGTGATGAAGATGTTTCAGTAGGGTTTCCTGACTGCAGCTTGTGAATTTGCAAAATTTACACTGCATGAAATCCACTTCTGTAACATAAGAGACATATAGCACAAAGTCAGTTTTGCTAAAAGCACTTTTGCAAAATTCTGTGTAATTTGGTAATATAAAATGTTGAGCGATAGGCAAGATTACGGTTTGGCGCCCTATAATCAACTGGCTATGCACCCCACCCTGTAAGCTCACAGTCCATCCTAACCGTAACCGATAAACCAAACCCTAATTTAACTTAATAATATTAACTTTATAGATAAGAGATAATAATAATTAACAGACTGTGCAAAGAAGACAACATTAAACAAATATTTTCTCCAGGACAGATGTACAGAAGGTTTACCTGTTACTGTTCAGTACAAGTAAAACATGTAGCTGCAGTAGACAGAGACTTGATGTGTTCAACATCATACACACATGCATGTACACACAGATATGGTCCTCCAAACTCTGCTACACTTTAGATTAGAAAAGGAGTGCTCCTAACAAGTTTAGCCACAGTATAGGTTGCTAAAAAAAATAACCAACCTGAGCCAACAAGGTGATTAAAGTAAAACAGTCTTTGTTTACCTGCTCGAGCAAAATTGTTGTCAACTCCCAATGTGCTAGAAAAATTTTAAATATAACAATTAGAATAAAAGTCGGACCTCTCATTTTGATGAGGTAAAGGAAATCTCTTTTATTCCAGCATTCCAGCGAAGCACTCTCATCACACTCTGGCATTCGGTACCAAATCGCCCGGAGCTCACAGAGCAACCAGTTGATAAACCATAACTCCCACTTCCCAGTAAGGGTGTCTAAATCCTGATTGGTCACAAAACACCAATGAACCAAGCTCAAACGTATAACAAACACAATTCTCAAATTCTATTGGTTCACCTTGGTGGCAAGGTAAAATCCACCCATTTTGCTCAGTTTACCAGAACATGTCTCAACTGCTAGGCTCCTACTTGAGATATGAATATAGATATTGATTACATGACATTGAATCACTGTAAATACTTGGTTGTCCTTTGATTAATGATTAACGTATTGACATATTGTCATTGAATCACTGCCAATACAAGGTTAACATATGATTAATATGATTAACATAATTACTTGTACATTTGCACTACCGCATAGCATGCTATATATTGTCTGCCACAACTATTTTATAAAGCTATAACTCGCTGTGCACCAGTTGGGGCAGCTTCGAATCTCTTCCTACAAGTGGTTTCTCCCTCCCCCCCCCCTTTGTTCCGCTGTCTGCCTCTCCAAGGCCCGAGCTTTCCTTAGGGTCTGCGAAACTTACTGCAGGCAGCTATCTTGAAGCGAGGTTACACAGTATTCAAAACAATCTCTTCTTGCCTAAGGCCTAAGACATAACAGACCCAATATGCCAACCTCCCGGGCCTACCAATGTCCAATTTTACTTCCACACCAATTCTGTTCCGTAAATTTCTGAACACCAACCACTCACGGATCACAGACCAGGCAGAAATCTGTAATATTCAACAAAACAATATAATGAATCCCCAACTGAAGTTAACGTCCAAATCTGGCTATGTTACATGAAGTAGCTTTTTCTATTTTCTATTTTAAAAGTGACCACTCAAGTTCAGCAGAGAGCTCGTTAAAACCGGTTCCAACTGTTCACACATGCGCAGTTGGGAGTTCCCCCAACTTCACCAAAAAATTTGCCCGAAGATTTACAAAACTTTGTTCTGCTGATTTGAATATATCTGTGAGGACAACAATCAGAAAAAAATTGTAGGGTAGACAAGTTTTTCTAAGTTGCAAATGGTAAAGCATTATTTTTGAGTCAGTTTAATTTGAAGAATTTAATAAGACCAATAATAACTAGTTATCGTTCTTACAGTGTAGGGACATAATCATGCTCAGCACAGAATGTCAGCACTACTGGAGATGGGAACCTAACTTTGACTGTATCTTTGTGTCAAATTTGGCTGGTAAGTGTAAAGTAGTCGTGAAAATCAGAATCCATATACTGGAGGCCGAATTCCTCAGCTATAACAAATGCTTCCTTTACAGCTTGTTTCAGTTAATTCACAGTTTTTTTTTTATTCCTGAGGGAAGGATTAGCTTCCTGATTTCCTGTTCAATAAGAACTCTTAATTCAGAGGGCTCAATGTTCATCGACTTCCTAGGCCTAAGATAATAAGAAAAGTCATAAAGTTTTTCATATTAGTGGCAGAAATATAAAATTTACATAAGCCTGAATAGCTTATGAATTTATTTATTACCTAATATGTGCAACATATATAACGCTTCAGAGTAACTAAATGGTTTTCAGCAAGACAATATGGTGCCAAAGGATAGGTATCAGTAAGTGTCTGGTGCTCAACAAGAAGAACATGCCCAGAGGACTCTACTGTAGGTGATATGACCTCAAATGCTCATTGTAATAGGCATTAAGAGTCTTGACAATGAAACTGAGACATTTGTCTAAAATAACAATCTGACTAATCTCAACAAAATCAGGTAGACCACCAGTGCATCCATAAGACAATTTCATGCCAGTTTTGTATCCTGTTCCACATTAAGAAACAGCATTAGTTTCTTGTTTGGTTCGGATGGCCCCCAGTACCTCCACATGCACCAATTCCACAGGCATGTTGTGTACCTTACTAACACATGCCAAAGGTGTCACAGTGTTTGCATGGAAATGGTAAGCCATCATCATTTGGTGCCTTGTAGCAAGTGAGAGCAAAACATTTTTGATGTTGGTAGTGTGCCAACTACACGTTTGAAGAAACTATGTTTTGCCTCAAAACGCATAGTCCACCATCCAACAAGTGGTCAAAAGGCTTCAATCATCTGAAGATAGTGCTCCAAGAAGTGGTGTTTTGAGAGCAGTCATTCATTTGGGAACACATCTAAAAATATATGACAATGTTGAGATATCTTTGAGTCAAGATAACCAATGCTTTCTGCCTTGTGGACAGTTGACACAACCAGCTCAGTTATGTCTTTTAAGGTCATGAGAATGTGCCATGCTGGCTCATCTAAAAGTATCTTTGAGCCAATAAGGAGTGGCAAAAGTCTGACTAGCTACAGTACCAATTCTCATGTGTATTTCCCCCAATATTTTGCCGAGTGGCAAACTTTTGTGGTATTGATTGAGGGCTGTTGGTTTTGTCAGTACATTTGTAGGGGAAGTGTTTAATTGAATCATTCAATTCACTTAAAGAGATGTATTTGTTCTTGATAAGAACTAATAGGTACCACACTAGCTCCACTGGAATTATACCTTCAAATAAATCATGAGCTATATTTGGAGGATAACCAGTGGCAAAGTGAAAATGTGCCAGTTTCTCTGTCAGTGGACAAGCCCTTTTGACACCAAAACAATGGGTAAGTGTCTGATTTTTCTTTATAGTCATGCTTGGCATGTGCCTCTTTCATCCTTTGTGGAAAAGCCCCAGATCGTACTTCTTTCTGCTGGAATTCACTATGGCATCCTAAACAAAACCTACAGATATAATTCTCAGTAAAACTTTCAACTAAACCACTAAGAGAATGGGCACCAAGGTTGTCAGCTACAACAAAAACCACAGTCCCTTTGATGGTTTTTCCAGGACTAGTGATAAAAGCCCCTTCCTGTTCAAAGACAAATATCATTCAAAAGTGGTTCTAAAACTGCTGCATACCCTAACCTTCTTACATCATCTCCTTTGCTAAGAACAGCTAAATGTATTGATGTCAAAGAAGACCGCATTTCAGGAGGAATATTGGCTAAAACCCAATATACTGCTGATATTTTGTGCTTTTTCTTAGATGTGCTTTTTCTTAGTGGACTACACACCTCAAACTCATCAACATATATAATCAAATGGACTTTCAGTTCATTCCCAACAAAGCGATGGGTCACTTGAAAAATATTTCAGCATGTCCAATTTGAAATTTTGTCTTCTTAAGGTCTGCTGTAAAGTCTGAAGTATAGGTACATACTAATATTTGCTACTCTCATCCAGGATATATTCCACTGGTTAAACAACTTCCAAGTTGTCCATAAAATATTGCTTTCTCTTGAAGGCAGAGCCATGGGGGCCACCTATTTCCAAGGCTGTCTGAATAGGATTGGACTTACAAAGTTCTTTTACAAGTTCAGTAACAATCTCTTCACTGAGTACATAATTGTTGTTACATAAAGTCAATGCAATGGTGTTTTTTACCAATTTGGAATGGGATGACAAACTTGACATAAACCGGAGTTCTTGAACGAAATCATCAATGCATCTTGAAGATACATTGTACTGTATATGCTCTCCAACTTCTTGACAAATGTTTGTGATTCATCTTATATTTGGTCATTCCCATCTATACTTCTCTCTTCAATGTCACTGTCCTATATCAAAAGAAAATGACCCTGTCACTAACGCATCTGTCTTGAAGTCTGTGTAAGAATGAGGATTATGCTTTCTACGTCTGTGTCACAAATGTCCCATACCTATTAGTCTTAAACTCACACCCTTGAAATACACATTCTATGGTTTCATAACTTCTAAGATGATGACCTAAATACTGAAAACAGTCCTTCTCAGATGAATAATGCATGCTACAAGTTTTACAATTAAAATTAAGTAGTGTTCCTGACATTAGAATGTCTTGATATCTACTTAATTGTGTGCTAAGGGCGCTCTGCATTTTGAAAGAACATGGGCAACTGGAGTGCGGACACAGTACAAAATGGGCATGTGTAAACGGCCCATGGTGTAATCTATAGTGCTTCAAGACAGCTCCTTTTGAGGAGGTTATCAACTGGCAGATCTTACGCTGCCACACCATGACCACACACTACATTCTCATACACCATACACTAAGTGCTACAGACATACAGAGCTAAATATTTGTAGTGATCTTCTATAAAGAAGAAATGAATATGTGTGTGCGTGTGCGTGTGTGTTAGTGCCCCACTAACTAAACTTACCTTAAATGTAAAAGGAACACAATGAAAGTCCAGCAGCTGGCATAAAACCAGTAATCCACCTGCAAATAAAAGTCTGTTAGAATCCAGTATCACTGACACTAGGCTAGCTAATTCCAGAGTTATAACAGAGTCATACTTCATATATCAGTCATACTTCACTTTACTAGTGTTGTACATGTATAAATGTAAATAAATCTTTCTTTCTTTTTTATAATTAGCCATTTTTCACACTTCCTAAAATTAAAATATATTTTGACTAGCAAAACAAGTGTAGAAGACAATGCTGCATCAGTTTAGCCTTGCAAGCTTTAGTCTATTAGTTTTACCAGGCTAAGTAGGGGAGACTGGGGACGGTTGCAACACTTTTTGCATTCCTCTCTTTTACTCAGAGACTGGACTACACCAGCCAAATTTGTATACTTTAAACTTACATCTGTCTGCTAAGTACCCGTAGTACTTGTAGTTAATTAGATTTTACATATCCTGCACAATATTGATTTTAACTGAAGAAGTCAGATGTTGCAACCATCCCCAACATTGGGAACGGTTGCAACACATATAAGGGACGAATGCAACATGTTAAACATGTATTAAATTTCAATAATTAACCTTTGCTTTTTCTCTGAACTTGCATAGTACTATGTAAATCTACAATTATACAATAATATTAAAGTAAATTTTTATTCATATTGAAAGTTCTGTATTTTTATGTCACACAGAATTTTTTAAAAATGCATTATTGTCCAAACATGGATCTGCTTTAAAACGTCAAAAAATATTGAATACAAAGTGAATTTAAAGTCATCCCAACAATTCTACTGGCTCTCAGGATAAATCTGCCAGTTACTAGAACAATTATAATATAATTCTTACTAATTAACAGTATTTAAACATACATTTATTGTACGATATCGAGAATATGAAATACAACCCAAATAAAGCTGCACAGATATTCCTAAACAGTGGCTAATCACCCCTCATATAAAGTACCTCACAACCATACTGACTAACAGTAGAAATCTGCCAGTTAGAAGAACAATTTTGGGAAGTGGCTTCCAGTGAACCTTTCTACAAACAACAAGAACAAAATAATGCAACTCTTTTAGTCAGATTCACAGTTGTGGCATGTGTAAACATCCCCTCCAGGTGTGCAGGCTTTATGTGCCCAGGATTTGCACATCCAGCACTGCAGCCACACTTCCCTGGATTTTGAATAACCTTCAAGACACACGATGCAGAAATCATCTTCGTCTTCAGATTCATATTCTTCTCTGTTTCTCTTTGTTTTCTTTATACTTCTCTGCGTAGTTGTCTTTTTGTTATTATTTTTTTTTGCTTTCTGTGGCAGAGTTTTGTTTTTTTACATCTCTAATGCCTCCTTCACAGGAGTGTCTGTAAGTTGTTTCCTGCCTTTTGTACTTTGTTTTCTGGGTCCTGCTTTGGGATGTGGCCGTATAGCTTCAGGTGAGAAGTCATCTGTAGGCTCACTCATCCTAGAGGTTGATGGTCTTGATGGGGATGGACAGAATGAAGGTGGCTCAGTTGGAGGAGGTGTTCTTGTAGGAGAAGGCACAAATGCAAGTGACTCATTAGCAGTTGTCCCTGGAGGGACAGCAGGTGGTCCTGATGGAGGAGCTGTCCCAGAAGTAGAAGGCACAGCAGATAGGGCAAGAGGGCAGTCAGTGACTACTGATGGAGCAAAGTCACATTCTTGGAATATATCCCTATTAAATGGCCAAATTCCTGTACATCTGAATCCTGCCTGCCCATTTGTAGGTGTTGCTGCCAGTGGCAGGGACACTCTTACAATGCCTGGGATATCATAAATTGTCATTGTCATCCCCGGGTGGGATTCCAAGAGTTGACAACTCTTTTTAATGGTCCATATACACTCCTGTCAAGTGGCTGTAATTTGTCAGAGCAGTGGGGGGGGATAGCAAAACAATTGCATGGCTGTGGCAGAAGTTGATGCCTTCTATTGACCGGTGGGATGAGTGATTTTCAAGAATTAAAAGAACTTTGGAGTCTGAGGAACTCTTTGTGTGTAGCTAAAAGTGTTTCAAGTAAACAAGAATGTCAGCCTCTTGCATCCACCCAAATGCGTTGGTTGTCCCAATACAGCCAGGTGGGCCATCCCGAACAAAATGAGATTTGTAATGCACACGTGGGAAAATGAACATTGGGGGTATGGAGTTACCAAGTGCATTGATTGTACAAGCTAGTGACATGTGTGCCTATTTCTGCTGAGGTAGCTGCACCAACTTGCCTGTCACCACGTCTTGCCACGACCCTATCGGGAATTTGAACAGTTGTTATCCCAGTTTCATCCATATTCCATATGTATTGTGACTGAAACTTGTGTTTGTCCAAAACCTGGCTTAAATTGTTAAAAAAAATTGTTAATATTTGTTTCATTAAAACTGGTTGCCCTCGAAAGGCTTGTGGCTTAAGGACATCTTATTGAGAGAGTTGGGTGCTGTTTTAAAAAAACCATTAAACCAGTCAACACCAGCCATACAGGCCTCATTCCACTGTGAGGGAAAGTTGCACTTATAATGAGAGGCGAGTTGAAATGCAAGCCTACGAACCTAAAGTAAAATGTTATAAAATATAAATAGTTTTTATTATCTTTCATTTTTTACCGATATTACCCTAACCCTCTCTTACTCTCTTTATACATTTCTGTTCATTTCTCTTAACTCTTTAGGACTTAACCCATAATATACGCCTGCTGCCCTTTGTAAATACTGTTTTAGACTCCTCTCTTGGTCTTCTAAGAACACTCTTCTGATGGTCCAGTACCCTGCACGTGGTAACTTATCTGATCCCTCACTTGCAAGCGTCTCTCTTTTCTTATGGAATCAAAATAAGGTGGTATGACAGATGGAAAAGTCCTTGGCGACTGCAATGACTGTCCTGCCCTCATTCCTAATTATGTTTGAAGCTTGAACCCCTCTGTTAGTAACTCTCTTCCTCAGTCTTGGCATACTGGAAAAAACTGAATATTATTTCTATTTTTAGATCCATAAACTACAGTTAAGCTGTATAGCAGTATACTTCAGACTTAAACTGAAAAAAAATGTGCTGATTCTGAACTAAAAATATTAAAATTTAATTAACATATAATTAATACAATAGAGTACCGAGTACAATATGTAGTCTATTTCAATATGGCTAGTTGGCTTGGGGACGGTTGCAACAAGTTGTTGCAACCGTCCCTGACCTGCCAGCCATGACAGAACACCATGTGCTAGCTATTCAGAGTCAGGGAAACATGCTAACAATACTTTTTAAAAGTCAACACCACAATGATTTGAACTAGGTATGTTTTAATTAATTAAAGTAAAAGCTATGGACGGTAAGTCAAAAAAAAAAAATCAGCTTGAAAAAAAAATACTATCATACCTTCAAAACAGTTATTTTTCAATAAATGCAGCAGCAGATGATGAAACTGTATAGTTTCTCTCTGGTGGAGAGAGGGCCTAACTGAGCATGTGCAGTATCATCACTCTAGCATGTTTGTAATTGGAGAAATAAGACTTGTTGCAACCGTCCCCAGTCTCCCCTAAACATGGTTCATGCACAATTTTTTTAGAAATATTTCTTTTTAAAGCAGTATACTTGGCACCTCATTGACATCCACATCACCATGTGAAGTGTTTCAACAAATCAGTTGAAATAGCTTTATTCATATTCTGATCACATAGAGTACCAACCTCATGAAGGCGCAACGTTTGTCCAGAAATCCGTAGAAATTCCCTGCATAAGTCAGTAGTTCAGTTCACTGTCATGCAATTACTTTAGTGTTAGACTTTCACACACGCTACCTCTGTAGTGCGAAATGTCACGCGGGTTCGTTTTGGCGATTAACAAGTCAGGTGCAGGGCATCAGTTTACCGCACGTTGTGTGTGCAGCTATGCTAAAATACAATGGAAAACAGAGTAACTGAATTCAGTCTTAACAGCGTTTGCAGCGTAAACGCACTGTGGCAATCATCCCAATAAACGTCGTATTTATCCCAATAAACAAGCCGTGGGTATGTTCACGTTTGATAATATCTTATGAAAATTAATGAACTGTGCGAACTTAGAGCAGCAGTGCTTATAATTCAGCAGCGGCAGTTCGCCATTGCTTAATTTCATATATGGTAACACTCTAATGTTAACGTGATATTGGGTTTCGTTGTCTATAGAGAGTGTAAGATTTGTTTCACTATGTACTGTTACAGTACAACATATTAAAAAAAATTTTTTTTTAAATCTCCAGATTTAATGGGAGAGCCTATGTTCTCCACATGCTGCCAGTCTCTTGTTGGATGCCAAAGATGTGTGGAAAAGTGGCTGAAAAATGCAGCACACTGTCTGAAATGCAGAGCTGAACATTTTCACTCCAAAACACATCTGCTTAAAGGTTTCTCTGCTATCTTATCTATACTGAAGGATATACAAACAGCAAAATAAGTGTAAAATAAAGTGAGAATGACGTAAAACAAGGGAATTTGCATCCTCTGCAGCTTTCAAAGAAAGTTTAGCCACCATGGTTTGCAACATTAAAGCTTGCTTTGTGTAAATTATATTTGAAGTTTATTCAATTGGTCATTGCTCTGTTAAAAGCTTTTTATTTGTTATGGAGACACCACTCAAACTGTTCAAAACTGAAAAAAACTTTTGTAGTTGTGTTTAATAAATTCTTTTTCTATGTATACTCTTACTTCATTACATATAGCAGGTCACTTTAACTAGTCACAGAGATCTGGTTAAATCAATAAGATATTTAACTGCATTTTTAAAAGGTTGATAGTTCTAGTCAACTACATCTTGATATAATGATACCAAACCAAAGTGAGAACCAAATGCACTTTCAGTCTGCTGTCATGCTTCCTTGGAGGGGAACGGATCCACTCCAAAAATTGATTCCCTTCTCAAGGTTGATCCCACTTCTTGCTTATACAGGTCAGCTGCAACATCACCAAGAGGCACAATGTCTTCAGCAACTTTTGCTGCATACCCATCCTTAATGAATTCATTTTTAATTCCCTTTCCTGAATATAGGAATATCGGTAGAGACTTGCAAGATTATATATAGATGACAGGTCAAGACTTTTAAGTTAATTTGCCTTAGATGTCTTTCAAGTCACTGAATTAAAAAATTTCAAAATGCTGTCTGTATCAGCTTCCATATGCACACTGAAACCAAATATACAAAAAGAATCAGTCCACCCAGTGTAGATTTTAGTACTGGATATGGATTAATAGTGGATGTAGTTAAGATTAAATCCGATGTAGAATGTCAAAGTCTGTTTTATTTGATTAACATGTCATGCTTAATGTTATGCACACATGCTTTAGGAAACTGGAGTGGGAATTGTGGGGTTGGTCTGTGGTGCGCATATGTATTTGTTTTTTGGCGAGCAGGGATAAGTAAAAGGGACAACTGCGAAAGTCACTCTTTATTCGGGTAAACAGCATAACACTTATAACAATCAGTGAAGTCATACCTGGTATCCTGTGCGCATTCCATGCCTCTACAATGTTTGTGATGCCAGTCTCAGCCATTTGGCAAGTTTGACACACAATACATAGATATGTTGTCTTCCATGTTCAGCTCTTCCTTATCTACCAATTGTACCAAAGCTGTCTTCAAAGGGTAGTTGACTCTTGTATTCACCTCCAGCCACATTCTCTCTATGACATGGTTCTGTGTGTTTTAGGAACGTGAAACATCATTAGAAATAAGCCATCATTACAAAAAAATAAATCAGTTTTAACCATGCATTAATCTTACTCTTGTATATGGCGTCTGAACGTAAGGCTGCCTTTGACGATTGTGTCTGTGTCCTGCCAGCTTTTCCTGGATGAACAATGTCAGATAAAATTCTGTCCCACAGTCAACTCTGACCTGGTCCCATAGTCCAAGGGAAAGCATAGCAGGCCTGAGGAAAAAAATAATGCAGTATTTTTAGAAATCCAAGATCCTAGAAAATATTTTTGTCAGTTTTACTGACCAATTTTTGGTTCCATTTTAAAAACGTAATTTTACCCGTACACATCCTCATAAATGATAATGTTGTTCTTTATAGCCATTGTTGTGTGACCGACAACCTTCTTAAATCTATCAACAGCCATAACATGCGTCACCCCAAACATAACAAGCTTCTCATTTTGATCTAGATGGATCTTGTGACCCATATATTTGGCCTTGTAGGGTATAGCGTTTAAATTTCAGGCACCCTATGATATAAAAATATGACTCATTAATGTTCCATTTAAAAGATTATATTGTCAACACATGTCATTTTTTAAAAAAAAGAAAAAATAATGCAATATGATATACTTACCTGCTGTCTTGCATTGTGACAGGGCTGATGAATACTTCTCAGCATTTTCCCGCTTTAATCCCCTTTGCAGACAGATAGCCTGTCATCAGTTTTCGTCCAAAGTATGATCCAGTCTAGCAAAACAGTAATGTTCAGTCACAGGACACATGGCACAGTCTGTGAATATATGTGTTAGTATAATGTTCAAGTTAAAACTAGATCCACTAGATTTATGTAAATTTTGCACACAAATATAGTCCAATGCTTGCGTACTACCTTCATTCAAAATAGCATGTTTTAATGAATATATTGACACAAAACCAGTTCATTCACTCACTCTTTCAATTTTGTACAGTTTTGTACAAAACTAAAACCAGAAGGAACTGTCAAAAAATAGGCATATGGTTTTGATTGTCTATATTTCATTCAATAATAGCATTCAGCAAAGGAAACAGTAAAACAATAATCATTTAGGCTACGTTCATACTGCCATGCTGAAGTGACTCAAATAGGATTTTTTGCCTTAATGTGACACAGATCCGATCTTTTCAGGGCTGTGTGGACATGCAAATCTGATCTTTTCAAATAGGATTTGTGTCACTTTCATATGTGGTACTAAATAAGATATGTATCCAATTCGCAGCCATGCGACCTGAATGTGAATGCTCAGATCGGAATTCATGTGGCTTTTTGCTTATACGCATGCGCTGACATCATCAGCCTGCACTGGCAGGCTCAAATCCACACATTTTTGGTGCAGCAGTTCCAGCAATAACTGCGAAAACAGAAAACTGACTTTTTTCTCCTTTTTCGACCTGCTCATGTACAGCTGATTCACTGTTTGTCGTCCTCCAGAGCAAAGTCCGATACATGCGTGTGCTACTAACGCCTCCATTTTTAATGCCATGAGTCGTCCCACAGATATGATGTTATTTGTTGTTGGTGACGCAGTTGACCCGTGTAAAAACGTAATCAAAGTGCGCATGCGTGACGTTTCGGAGGACTGATGCGTTTACATTGCAGTCAGGTACAGGTCACTTGTAGTTATGAATGTGAACCATCAAGATAGACAAATCTGATCTGAGCAAAAAATCGGAATTGAACAATCTGGCTGGCAGTGTGAACGTAGCCATACTATACCATGGAGTTCCCACTAAACAAAGGATTAGCCTGTCATGTCCGGCCTCAACCTCTGCTCCCTTTGTTTCCCTTGGGTGTGGCTGCTAATCAGCCGTACCTGAAGCTTGTCAGTCGTCCCTCTTGTTCCTGCCCTCTTGTTAACCAGCTGCCTTGCAATTACTCCTCTGTTAGTCATGCATATTAGCATCTCTTAGGCCTGTGCTCCCTGTTCAAGCATTGTTCTTTGTCCATGGGAGCTGCCTTGCCTGTTTCCTTCAATAAACTCCTCTGCGAGAGGTTTCATTTGCTCACAGGCTGCAGTTAGGTTGTCCTTCTCCAGCCATATTGTGACATTGCCTAAACTTTGCTCCATCTTTCCAGATCCTCTTGTCAGTCACAGTTCCAACCCGATCTCCACGTCATGAGATGTGCAGACTCCAGCTACCTCAGACTGTGATTTGTGGTCTCCTTTGGTGTAGAACTGTTCCCCATGAGCACTGCATCTGTGGATTCCTCAGTGATTCTGGGTACAGATCAAGGGCAGCACTGCATTTGTGATTCTCTTTAGGTGGTACTTTTGCAATTTGATGTGTAAGCTGCTTGATGCTGAAGCTATAATGAAAAATATTCTGCTGAGGGAAACATGGTGTCTTGATGAGGTCCTTTTGTGGGCCAGACGCTGAATAAAATACTAAATCAATTTCATGTTCATATTAACATTTCTATTGTCTTTAAAATATGTTTACACAAACCATTCAACTAGGCATATATCTATTTTTGTCTTAATATAAAATCATTTTGTTGATTCTTATTTGCCTTATCTTTCATTGTTTTGAGAAATTCTTATATTTAAGTCAATAAACAGGCCTCACTATAGATGAGACACATTCCTTACTAAAGTTAATTTTAATTTAAATCCATCCATTCATCTTCCAAATGCTTATACTGGACAGGATTGCAGCGTTAACTGGATTCTATCAGTCAATTTAGAAATGTTATGTAGGCTAATTGCATGTCTTTGAACCACAGGAGAAAACTAGAGTACACAGTGGAAATATTCTCATTCTGGTTAAAACACTTTAACATTTTTCAGATCTCCAACCATGCAGGTGTGAAGAAACAGAGTTACCCACTGAGCCTTCCCATTAATTAAAATGTTTATATTTTGTGTTGCTGTAACCCTTTTTTTTCCCCCAAAATGTATTATATTACATTTACCCTCTGGGGTCTATGGGTAGGGAACACACTTCCACTGACTGGGGCATAGGTAAAATGCCACGAAGGCCCTGCAATTTAATTATTTTGAGCATAGCTAGGCTTTGTAGCACATCAGCCTCAATTATACATACTATTGGTCATAGACAAAGCTGGATTAGTAATAAAAGTTGGTATGTTACTCGTGTCCTCTACAATGAATACCCGTGTAAAACAATGATTAAACTCATTTACTATATCAATTTCATTTTCAATTATGAGACTCTTACTATCCTGCAGATTAGTGATTTCAGCTTTTAGGGCTGTTTTGGAGTTAAAATATTGAAAGAAACTTTTAATGTCATCATTAGCTTTCAATGCAGTATTCCTTTTGACATTCCTCTTAGCAAGGCTAATGTTATTTTTTTAACTCAACCTGTAGACTTCGATTCTCCTGCTTTATTCTGAAATCACTTGGTATTTTCTATTTGTGGAATCCTTTTCCTCCTGATTTTAGTAAACCACCTCGGTTGCAGTTTCCTAGATTTAGTTTTGCTGGCAATGGATTGAACTGGCCCCATAATTAACTCACTAAGACCCCGTCTCTTACTCCCAGTCCAGTATATTTATATAACGTATTTAAATTTTAGTTGATTTAATTAACATATAGTTAATACAATAGAGTACCGAGTACAATAAAACACTAAATTAATACTTACGTTAAAATGTAACTTTTGAAATTATCCGATTGTCATGACCTGCTCGTCTGGTCCTCTCTTGTGCCACACCCCCTTATTAACCTCATGTGCGATCCTGATTGTTATCAAATGTTTCTTGTTATTCCCATTGAGTCCTGTCTATTTGAGTCCACGTCTAAGTTTATTTCCCTAGTCCTGTCATTGTAGTGTTATAGCGTTGCTGTGTTGTTAGAGTGTCAGCCCACAATAAATCCCATTTTATTTATACCCACGGCTCTCTTTGCCTGCTCTGCACGACATAACATGATAAGGTGAGAGATTAAAAACCTATAAAATTAAACTTTTAAAATTAACTATTATAGAGAGAATAATAGGCACTTTGAGTGGTGCTCAGAGGGGGCTCTGATGATGTCATAGGTGGGAGGGGCTGTACCTTTTCTCTGATTGGTCAGTTGTGTTTTGATTGACACTCCAGGTGGGCATCTTCCTTTATGCTGTCAGATGTGTTTGACAGATAGGGCCATGTGGGTGTATGTACCGTTATGCTGTTATGACTCATGTGTTTGACAGTTAGGGCTCAATAAGCTTTAACCCAATAAACTTTTACCCTCTGGAGTCGACCGTATTGTCGGCAATGCCGCGTATCTTTCTCGTGTATTTCAGTTCATAACTCGCTGAAATCTCATTGTAGAAACATGAAAAAAAACGCTGACTAAATCCATAATCTGTCTTCTTTTCAAAACGTCCATTGTCAGAAGTATTAAAGTGTTTTTTAAATTAGGTTAACAATAGAACTACTGAGCTTTTTATTTTCTAGTGAAAAATCTAGCCTGCGCAGATTTTCGCAGAGCCATCAGTTCCATTGTCCTCTTGCTTTTGTTGTGCGCACACACTAATCACCTGTGAACCCTGATCATTTGCATTTACTCAGACTGCTAGCTCAAATCCAAGGCAGCCCAAACCTATGTGTGTGACATGGAAACCTTCACAAAAACCTGTGAGGGGGGCCAAACTTTGTACTGAACTTTGTCACTCTAAAAAAAGGGGAACCAACTTGCAGGCAGGCAGGGGAGGGGGGCCTCGCCCTAGAGTATGGAGTAATTATAATTGGAAAAGCAGAAGGTGTATTACAAGGGTCATGGTGACATTGTGCTTTTGCTTGACCTGCTGGGCCTAATAAGGGAGGGTCGCTGATGTCATAAAATGATATTAACAAATAGCAAATGGCAAAATCAAGGTGGGTGGGGGTATTAACAAATAGCAAGTGTTAAAATCGAGTTGTATGTCAAAATCGAGTTGTATGTCACGTATGCCATGGGAGTGGAGAACAACAACAAGACCAGCAGACGCCCCAGACGGGCTATATAAGCCAGACACGGACAACAGAGTTTGAGCTTCCTTGGTATGTACTGTTGTGCATATAGGCTGGCTCCCAGATCGATCTGAGTAACGAATAAACCGAGAGCTGACCTACAACCATCCTTCGCCTCCAGTGTGCATCTCTTTCCTCATCAACGGACTCGGTGGAGTCGAACTCCAACACCTGCCATATATATACAAAATATCCCACACCCTGATTGACCTGCAAATATGAAAAAGACACATTCACAAAATATATGGAAACACAAGTCTGTTTTATTTATAAAAAAATGAGTGAAAATAGAATGAAAAGTTCCTAATAAAATTAAATGAATGGAATGAAAACATGGTAACAAATCAGTGTCCAATGTATGTTTGTATACAAATGTCATAAGCTGAGTGAAGTCATGGTCCATGGTCCATGGTTGATAACATGCTTGTTCTTTATAATATTATTATAATATTATTAATATATTAATAATAATATATTAACTGCCTCCTGGCTGGCTCGCCAAGTTTTATATAACACCTGTGTGGCGCCTACCTACCAAGGCTTGACGAAACCTCTCTTTTGCTTGGATCCACCTTCTAATAATGCCACACTAGTCCATGGGCCAGACTCTAGGTACTGAATTGGAGGCAGTAATTAACAACAACACGGTTTGAATTTAAACTGAAGTTTATAGGGAAAAAAAAATATGGATACAATCCTAGAGCTTAGTCACATACAGAAATTAACAAAATTAGATAAAATTAAAATTTCTAGTTTTTTTTTCTGTTGATACTTATGTTATCCAAATAGATTTTAGTTATAGAGTCTAGTCATCATTTACTAATTAATTAACACTAATTAATTTTCTCCTAGTTAAAAAGAAAGTATTTTAAATGTTTAATTTATATCTACCATTTGACTGCATATGAGGTAACTATTTAAAGGTTTAATTCCGTATAGATGTTGATTTTGACGACTTAAATGGTTTTAGTTTGTCAACACCCAACATTATAAACAAAAACAAATGCAATTTACTCTTTCTGACATCAAGTAATCAACCCTTAAATATAATAACACATTCACATTTGGTCCAAATATGCATCTACGTAATGAAACAACAAATGGTAAATTTTCCCTCTTCTCACCAGAGTTTAGTTCAATTAGATTACCTGGTCGACTGGGTGGATTGCCCCCCGGAGGAGCGCTGCTGGGTTCCAGCCAATAGTCAGATAGACCCCTCGATCCGGTCCTCCTTCCATTCCCGGAACCCGACGAAGCCTGCCCCTCGACCGCGGGGTCGTCCTCGCAAGCGTCACCGGCCTCCAGGAGGCGGCCGTCAAGGGGGGGGTCCTGTCACGCCCGGACAGGCAGCACCCACCAGCTCCGCCCACTTAGGCGGAGTCCACCAGATTGACACCCTGTCTTAAGTCCAGCACTTCCCTCAGTCTAATGCGAAGTATCGAGCCATGTTCATGCGCCATACCGAGCGATTACTTGTCTTCCATCCACCCGTTATTCCGAACCCTCTCCGTTTGCCTTGTGTGTTTACCTTCCCTTCTCCTCTCCCTTTCCCCAGACTCGCTCCCGCACCTGATCCTCCGATCCTGCTGAGACCGGCTCCTCCAGTTCCCCTTTCCCCGTGTTGTCGTGTCCTTAGTGTGCACGTAGGACTGACCTCTCGGCTTTGGACCCCTGCCTCCGGACATCGACCACTCTTCTCGACCAGCCCTTTCTGTACCTTAGCCCTAGTGCTCGTATTAAACCTTCCCGTTGCGTGCATGCCTGGATCCTTGCCTCGTTCTTTGGGTCACCGTAACAGAATACTTCGCCTCCTTATCGTGGATCCAGCACGCAACCCATCCATGGAGGCTCGACTGGCTGCCATCGAGCAGCTTTTGGCAAACCAGGCTGCTCATGTTCCCCTGCCAGCTTCTCCACCTCGCGCTGCCACGTCAACCCCTATCGCGGTGCCCGAGCGATATGACGGCAACCCCGACACTTGTCAGGGTTTTCTTATGCAGTGTGGAATTTATGTGGAGCGGAGGTACGCTTCGTGATCTCTCTCCTCTCTGGCAGGGCTAGAGAGTGGGCAACCGCCTTATGGGGACAGCAGAGCCCACTCATAGACTACCCCCAGAACTTCCATCAGGCTCTTCTTGAGGTCTTCGACCATCCCGCAGTGGGACGAAGACCCGAAGACCACCTCCTGGACTGTCGCCAGGGGGCCCGTTCAGCGGCGGACTTCTCTCTAGAGTTTCGCACGATCGCTGCCGGGCTCCAATGGCCAGACGATGCCCTCCTGACCATCTTCCGTAGAGGTTTGAACCAAGACTTGCAGGACGAGCTCGCCTCCCGAGGCGAGGCAATGTCATTTGAGGAGTTCGTCCGCCTCGCTGTACGCCTGGACAACACCGTTCGGGACAGAAGGAGACGGAGGGCTCAGATGGAGACACATCGCGTCTCTCCAGGAGCATCGGCAGACGTCCCGAACCCATGCAGCTAGGAAGGGCACCCCTCACTGCCTCCGAACGTCGAAGAAGACTTCAGGGGAGATTGTGTCTCTACTGTGGCGAGGCGGGGCACGTGTTGTCAACTTGCCCCACTAAGCCGAGCCGTGAGGAGAACAAACCTCCGGTAGGTACCCCGCCAAGAGTAGAGTCTTACCTTAATCACCTAACCCTTCCGGTTGTTATTAGTTCCCGCAGGAGATTCGAGGAGATTCAGGCCCTTGTAGATAGCGGGGCCGCTGGAAACTTTATTGACCAAGCGCTGGCTCGGCGGTTGAACTTACCCTGTAGGAAATTGGCACGTCCCCTCATGGTCTTGGATATTACAGGAGAGAGGAGCAGGAGTACCAGATCTCCTAAAGTCCACCACCAGCTCTTTTTTTTTTTTTTTTTTGCTGATATTAATCTGTAGGTGGTTCAGCTCACACCAACACACAAAACTGTTTACCACCTCCTGGTACTCTGAGATGTCATCCTTGTAGTACAACCCATCACTGCAGAGTCATCTGAGACTTCTGCAGGTGACGGAACTCTGAGATGTATTTAAAGTCTGATGTATACAGGGTGAAAACAAAAGGGGGGAGGACTGTCCCCTGTGGAGCCCCTGTGTTGCTCACTGCCATGTCTGACAGACAGTTCTCTGGGCGTACGTACTGATGACATCCAGATAGGTAACCCATATTCCAAAGATACCAGTGGTATGTATCTGGGCTGGAACCAGGTCGTGATCAGACCTTACCAGTGGGGGGATGTCGATGCTGCTGTAAGCTTCTTTAACATTAGCATACAGCAGGTTTTAATTTATTTTTAGCTGCACTACTGCACATTGGGCAACTTACTACACTTATTGGTCTATTGTTTTTTTATTGTTTATTATAATATTTTTGTACTACCACTTTTACGTACTTTTTTACTTTACTTTGCTTTCAAAGTAAAGTTTACATACTTTTGCTTGCTCCACTGCCCTTTTCTTCCTTGAGAAGTTGAGAAACTGCAAGAAAATAATTTTCCTCCAGGGATCAATAAAGTTTTTCTGATTCAGATTCTGATTCAGAATTATTAACAGTATCAGAGAGACAGTCACTGGGTATGTAGAGTCTTGTTTTGTGATTCAACAGACAGAATTCTAATCAGTCCAGATGCTGTGGCCAAAGTGTTTAAAAAGTTACACACTAAGAGGAACAGTGGGCCAGACGGCATTTCTGCTCTAATAATTTATCATATTGTGGATTTTCATAGTAGAGGATGTCAGTTGCTTAGGATAAAAATCATTCAGAAAAGTTAAAAATAAAGTACACATATGAAAAAATAAAGTTAAGATGACAAAGTTGTTTGCTTGTTTTGACAAGTAGCACAAAATTCAGAAGTGATGTTTCTTAATTGTGAAATAAAATCAGTATCATAAACACTTATATATCAAGGATACTCATGTCCTGCCAAGAAGGTCAATGAATCTGTAGCTGAGAGCAACGAAAAAGCACATAAATTGAAAAGCCTGTTTTCTGATATACTGTAGACACACACACACACAGCCATATCTATTTAGTCTATGTGTTTGCAAATTTTCCCAATTTATTTAATGAAGTTGTGCAGAAGTGGGATGCCCTTTTACATACTGTTTAACCTTTATCTCCCCTTACAGAAATGCTAGATCTTAGAAACAAAATGCATAACTTTACTATATTAAAGAAGAGAGTATTTAGAAAGCCACTGAATTCATGTTGACAATAGCATTGGTTAATTCAGGACAAACAAAAATTTATTTTAGAGAGTTTATACTGCATACTGTGATTTATTTTCTGATGACTTGCTTATGACTACAAACGTTGATCTATTTTAATCAAATGTGGCCAGAAAATATACTCTAATTAACAAGTAGCTTCTATTAGATTTCACGGATTTGAGGTTTAAGTAAAGTTTTCTTAATATCTAGCGGGCTAATTAATGTCAGTTAAATTGGCTTTACAGTTTTCTGAGGGCTAATTATACCCATTTCTGAATCAGTGCACAGATGTCATCTAGGAGAATAAATTAGGCTTGTCTTTTCACTTGAGTCTGAGTAAAGTTTCTGCAATAAATAAAAAGTGTAACCTTAAAAAAGAGGACACCAAAATCAAATGCAAATATTAGGAGTGATTTGAATTTAGATACAATTCAAATATTACATATTAAGGTGTAAAGTGTAATGGGTTGAGAAAAAAATACAGAAAAATACAAATGATTTAGATGCTTTGGGCATGTTTGGGAGTATTATCTAAATATATTGTTGTGCCAAAAACATGTAAGGGGATCTTCAGAGGTAAGAAGTATGCTCCACTTAATGGATGTGTGGTTTGAAAGTCATTTTAAAAACACATATTAAAAGTGCACATGCTTGAAGGAGTTTGTTAGCAAAGTGTTAAAGGGGAAGAAAACGATAAAAAAGATGAAAAACACAAAATGGCTTGTGTGACAAAGTGACACCAGTGCAATATAACAGTAACAAAATAAAGGACACATCATTAGTCGGGAAGTAAATTTACACACAAGATAATTACATAATGCCTAGCACATAAATAATTGCAGTGCATTATTCACAGGTGGCATGGTGTCTCACTGGGTAGCACTGATGCTTCGCACCTCCAGTGCTGAAGGTTAAAATCAGACCTCCGCATTTCAAGTATTTTAGTTTCCTGTAAACATGCAGGTAGTTGAAGTGATGGTGACTGAATTACCTGTAGTGTGTGAATGTGGGTGTGTGTATGCCCTGTGATGACCAAGAGTCTTGTACAGGGTTTACCCCTGCTGTGTGTCTTGTGACAGCTTCCATCCCTCCTTTGCACAGCACTGTGCAACATAAGTGGTTGGAAGATGGATAACAAGTTAAATTGCCATTAAAGTGCCATTGTACATCTGTTAACATTTTCTGACAAAGTGGCATATAATGACTGCATAAATGCAAAAAATGAAATAAAATGTTAGAAATACCATTTTACTAGAGTTTTTTTGTAATGAAAATGATTTTCAGCCAGTTTTGGGACTGTAGCCAGCTAAAAGGTTAAAATGACACATCACACAATAACAAACCTGCAAATAACACTACAGCTGCCAATGTTTTGTATGTTTCTGACACAACCTGCCATGTTATACCCGTCATTTCTGTCACACCCTCCTGTAATAAGTCACACACACTACTCATGAGTCTTCCCTCTTGTTCCTGTCCCTTGTAAATGACTTTCAGTTGCCTTGCGTTTGCTCACTTGTTAGTCATGTATATACAGTAAGTGCTCCTTGGACACGTGCTCCGTAGTTCTGGCAAATAATGTCCCCTGTGAGGTGTTTCGCTTTGCACTAAAGCTGCTTCTGGGTTGTGCTCTGTGACTTCTTTTTCGTTGGCATGACAGAAGGACAAAACTTGAAAAACAACCCAGAGACTGATTTCAAAATCACTTGAGGATCTCCCTGAGGACGTGCTCTCTAGTCCCAACTTCTAGATGGTTCCTGGCATTTTCACCTCCAGCGTCCTGCTGCTAGGATGATCTGCTCATCTTTGAAACATCCAATAGTGATCAGGATGAGTTGGGTGATCCCTGCTCTCGCAGCAGATACCAAGCTCAGAGGATGAGATTTCTGATACTTTGTCTCCAAATTTCAAGTTATGGGAGATGCTCCCGGTCAGGAGAAGGTGCAGTGTCTGGCCCAGAAGCGTCCACTGCCCAGTCTCGGAGAACCTGCTGTTGCATCTGGTTCACGATGGTCCTCCATCTTGCCAGGAGTGGGAAGGAGCTCTGCCTTGCCCTGCTCTGAAGAGTCTTATGCCATACCTGGTTCAGGAAGAGCCTCCACTGAGCTCGGCCCAGGTGACCCCACTATCACACCCAGTCCCAGAGTGGATGCTTCCCCCCATCCTGAAGTGTCCAGGTAAGATCTCCACTACATTGCCTGAGATTTTAGAGACTGTCAATGAGGATGACTGAGAGTTCTGAGCCCCTCAAGCCCGACACTGAGAGGATTGCGTTGCCCGTGCTGCAGGCTCCTGGCCAAGAAGAGGCCACTGCTCTGACCACAGCTCAGGATCCCGGTTCTGAGTTTGCTGGCATACCCACCCTCCAAGCTCCTTACGCAAGAGCGGCCACTGCTTTACCTGTGCTCCAAGCTCCTAGCCCAGGAAAGCCTGCTGTTTTACCCACCTTCCAAGCTCCTGGCCCCGGAGAGGCTACTGCTTTATCGCTTTATCCATGCTCCAAGCTCCCAGCCCCAGAGAGGCCGTTGTTGTACCTGCGCTTTAGGCTTTCGACCCATAGAAAGACACTTCTCACATGCTTCCTGTAGACTCGGCTTAGCTCTATTTTGCCTCCAGGTGTCCCAGCTCAACCTAGTCTAGCTCAGGCATCCAACCTTCACCCTACTCACCTTAGGGGGTGCTAGCTTGTGATCAGCAATGGGCTTTGCTGTTTTAGTTCTTGCCACAGATCCTAGCCAGTAGGGGGCCCATCTTCAGCTGTATTGGTTATACCACTCTCACACTGCTCGTCCCCAGGTGCCCTGGCTTCACCCTGCTTGCCTTAAGGTGTTCCAGCTCATGCTTTGCAGTTGCATCAGTTTCATGATGTAAATTCATAAGCTGGTATTAGCCATTGGTATTTAGTACAAAACATGTATTCTGCATTCTATTATGTAAAAATGTATTTCAAATCCTGCTTCACAGTTCTACTTAATCCATCCATTTTCCAAACGGCTTAATCCCCACTGGGGTTGCAGGGGGCCCAGAGCCTATCCCGGGAAGAATGGGCGCAAGCAGGAACCAACACACCACAAGATGCACACATTCAAACGCACACAACTACAGGCCAAATTTAGACACACCAATCAGCCTACCCTGCATGCTTTTGGACTGTGGGAGGAAACGGAGCCCCAACAAAAATCCATGCGAACACAGGAAGAGCGTGCAAACTCCACACAGAAAGGACTTGGGACTGAACCCAGGACCTTCTTGCTGTGAGGTAGTGCTAAGCACTTCACTACCACGCTGTCCGAGTTGTAACTTGAATATAAAAGAGAATTAACATAAGAGGTTCTTTGTTCCATAGCAGGGCGGTATCACTGGCAGATGAACATAAAACACGAGCCAATCAAGTGGCCTGTGTCCTATAGCGTGCCAAGTGTCAAGCGCTCATTTTTGCATAAAATACATTCTGTGCAACAAGGAGAATTATTTAATGATGAAATGAAGTAATTCCTTGCTGCATTTTGTCCAGGAAAGCATAAAGACTTTCTTTTGTACACAGAAATCAAAAGGAATGTTTCATTTTGTGTACAGAATTAATATTAGCACTTTCCATTTCATGGACAGAGGGAAATCATTTTGTGGTCAAAATGCATTTTGTGTGGCATGGTGGTGCAGTGGTTAGCACTGTTGCCTCACACCTCTGGGACCCGGGTTCCAGACTCCGCCTGGGTCACATGTGTGTGGAGTTTGCATGTTCTCCCCATGTCGTCGTGGGGTTTCCTTTGGGTACTCCGGTTTCCCCCCACAGTCCAAAAACATGCTGAGGCTAATTGGAGTTGCTAAATTGCCCGTAGGTGTGCATGTGTGCGTGAATGGTGTGTGAGTGTGCCCTGCGATGGGCTGGCCCCCCATCCTGGGTTGTTCCCTGCCTCGTGCCCATTGCTTCCGGGATAGGCTCCGGACCCCCCGCAACCCAGTAGGACAAGTGGTTTGGAAAATGGATGGATGGATGGATTCTGTCAAAAGCTTTTTCAGCATCTAGCAACAGAACTGCATGGTCTTTTGCCTCTTTCTTTGCATGCAATACATTAATGACTCTGCGTATATTATGGAATGCCTGCCTACCAGGCACAAAGCAATTTTGATCATTCACTTTTAGCCTTGGGACGTAAGTCTCCATCCTCCTGGCCAGGGCTTTACCGAAAATTTTTGCGTCGCATGATATTAGAGATATGGGGCGATATGAAGACCTTTTTGTAGAGGGTGTGCCAGGCTTTAGAATAAGAGTTATTAAAGCGGTTCTTAGTGATGGAGGTAGTGTTCCTTGAACACTTCAAGAAGGTGTGGTAGAAGCGTTGCAAAAAAAGTTTTATACATTTCTATGGGTAAACCATTAAGTCCTGGGGCTTTCCCACTACTCATACACTGCACTGCTTCACATAGCTCTTCAAGGTTGAACTTTTTATCTAAATTTTACTTATCTTCTTTTAACGGCTTGGGGAATTGGAGCTTATCTAGAAAATGTTTCATCAGAGTCTGTACATTCAGACTTATAAAGACTTTCAAAGTGTGCTTTAAATGAGTTATTTATTTCAAGTGGGTCAAACAGGTTCACTCCGTTTTCATCCATAATTGAATTAATAGCTCTATCTGTATGTATCTGTTTTATTCTCCCGGCTAATAGCTTCCCAGCTAAACATTAAACTGTTGGCTATTTTATTAGTAGTTAATTCATTATATTGACCCTTTAACGTGAGGAGTTGCACACAAATAGTTCTGTTTCCAAATGTTCAATTTTTTGCTCAACATCTTCCAGCTGTTTGTAGTATTTTTTGGAATTATGCTTTGTGTAACTAATTTTCTCACCCCTAATATAAGCCTTAAATGCTTCCCATTTAACTAATACATTTGTTTGAATTGTATTGATTGTAAAATATTCTTCAATTTTCTTGCCAATAAATTCCACAAATTCAGGAAATTTCAGCCAGGTATAGCTTGGAAACGAAATCTAGGTGCAGATTAGTTTAAATAAGTTGTCAGCATTGTGAAGGAAACTGGTGCATGATCGGAAAGTAGAATACTATTGTACCAGCTTTTCCCGATTTTAGACAGTAACGTATTTGATATCAAGTAGTCTATTCTAGAATATGTTTTGTGTCTATTCGACACTCTATTTTATTTGGATTAAGATGTCTCCAGACCTCTGCTAAATTTAAATCAGGCATAAAGTTCTTCAGAATTTCTCGGGACTGCTGGTGAGTATCTGTCATATTGGTAGATCGATCTTTTGCAGGGTCCAATACACAGTTTAAGTCTCCACCCACTATATATTCACCAGGATAAGAGGAATCTAAAAGGAAGAGAATACTAAAGAAATTGGGATTGTCCTCGTTAGGGGCGTATACATTAACCAAAGTAAGATGGGTGGATATTATTGTGCCATTTAGAATTAAGTATCTACCATAACGGTCAGCACACTGTCTTTTTAGTTTAAATGGGATTTATTTACGTATAAGTATCAAAACCTCTCTATAATGTGAGGTGAAGGAAGCTGAATAAACCTGCCCAGGCCACCTTCTTATAACTTTACCAATATCCTCTTTTAACAGATGTGTTTTCTGGAGAAACATTATGCTAGATTTCATCTGTCTAAGTCTACCCAAAACCTGCTTAAGTTTGACCAGCTTATTCAGACCCCTTGTGTTCCAGCTACTTATTTTAATCTCTAATTTGTTAGTCATAATGCATTAAGATGCTCTCTGCCCGCCAGATCAGAAAGTAAAATATAAGAAAGAAAAAAAAGAAAAAACCCACAGAACTGGCATGCATTCCCAGAACATAATGCATGCTTGTAACCCCAAAAATGCTCTGAACTATGATTATGAGTACGCATAATCCACACATGAGGAGTAGCATTATATGTGCTCACCTCGTTACTCGATAATAATTAACAATTTGACCGTAAACCCTAACTAACCGCGTATTCAAACTATAAATATTGAAACCATCTTCCGTTATTAAAGTACGCCTATTTCACAAATGAAAATAGTCATAATGATCTTTTCTACACGGCTCTTCTGGTAGGTCTATGGGGCTGCTTCTGCGGGAATTTCCATCCCTCTGAGAAATCCTTCTTCCTCTTGAATGGATTTGAATACTGCGCTGTCCAGAGTGCGTGATTACCAGGTGGGATGGATACAGCATGCCGTAACGGATATCCAAAGCTCTAAGTCGTGCTTTAAAATCTGGGAAAATGTAGATTCTATGTCCTTCATATCTCACTTCTTTGAGACTCCTGGCTACTCTTAGCGTGGCCTCCCTATCTCTGTAGCTAAGAAACTTCAGCACTATTGGTTTTGGACATGAGATGCGATCTCTGCCGATCTTCCAACTCCTGCAACCCGCTCTTTAATGTACCTACGGTATCTACCAGCTTTACCACCTTGTGTTTGAGCGCGGAGATGTCTTCCTCAGTTTGTGAAATTTTTTTCTCTGCCTCACCTATCCTTCCTGCAACTCATGTGCCTGCAACTCCGCTTTAATGCCGTTTAATTTGTCCATCACATCGATAGATTGTTGAGCAATGCACTTCCTGGAATGCGTGAATGGGATGCCTCATAGACACATTAGACAGCATTCCCAGCAATTGACAGAGTTTGAAAGTGGTTGCATTCTGTGTTTGAATGAGACCGGGTGTTCGTATCATGCACCAGTATTACTCCTGGCATGATGGTGTGGGGAGCCATAGGGTATCACTTCAGGTCATCTCTAGTAGTGATTTGGGGGACTCTGATGGTGCAGCGTTACATAAGTGACATCCTGCATCTGAGACAGCACTCTGGTACAATCTTTCAACAAGACAATGCCTGTCCACACACAGCATGTGTGTCTATGAACTGCATCCATCATGCTGAGGTCCTACTGCGGCCAGTCAGGTCCCCCGGTCTTTCCCCAATCGAACATGTGTGGGATCATCTCGGATGTGAACTCAGACATAGTGCCAATCTGCAAGATCCAGTTACTACAGCTGTGGGCCAACCTGCTGCAGGAGAGGATACAATAGCTGTACAACTCCCTTCTGCAACTGTATCGATACATGTGTCCAGGTCTGGGGGGTGCCACACCCTATTGACATGGGACCAGCAGTGTGCCCATACTGCCAACTTTGTTGTCCTTTTCATCTAATATTATAATCATTGCGATACAGTCAGATGACTTTTCACCATGTGCAGATTCATTTAATTTCCACCATTCTGTCTGGCTGCTTAACTTTTTATGTCAATGATGTACACATTTGATTTACAAATATCTACATTCCTATTATATAAAAGTGTCTATTAGTAAAAGTCTCACATCTCAAATTGTCCAGTGTTAAATTCTGAATTTACAGCCACAAACACAATTAATGGGAGATCTCTACATAGGCACAGTGAGGAATGAGTTGCCGAAAGTCAATAAAGGGACCACACGAAGACAACAACATTAATGTGTTTGAATCGTTGTGCCTTACCTGTAAACTCTGGCTAAATATGACAGAAAGACAAAAGCTGAAAAAAATGTGGCTCAGTGTAGATATTAGCGCTGAAATATATGGAGGTAGAAGGATATGGGTAGAAGGATTACAAATTTCTCTTCGGAATTTATCCCTTGCAGAGAACAGGGTTTCATATATTCCACCTTTAAAAATGTTCGAAAAATTTATGCATTGTAAATTTTATGTGAGTAGCAATACGATGAGTGATGCATTGCATGTATTATGACCATTGGTTGTATCAGTCATATATATACAGTGGAACCTCAGTTCTCAAAAGTCTCACATCTTGTACAATTCAGTTCTCAATCATATTGTTCAGTAAAAAAATGTCTTGGTTGTCGAACTTAGTTTTGGATCTCGACCAACCAATCCTTTCATGCTAAAGCCTATCTGACAAAGCATGCATCTTTTTATGCAAAAACAAAGGACACAATACGTGTGTATGAGTCAGCTGGAAAGACGGAGGAATGGTCAAGGACACAAGATAATTTGTGCCTCTGCTTATTTCAACTGTGTAGGAATTTGAGCTTAAGTTCTTGGACAGAATGGCTAGTCCTGCTTTTAATATCTGTCTTGGTTCATACTGATTAAGTGAAATTGCAATTAAAAGGCAAATATTTAATTCTGTCACTGTAAATAAAAATGTACAGAATTCTATGGATAGATATTCATTATTATTTATTATTGCCAGAACAGCATTTTATGTATTTTTTCTTCTCCAAAAATGACCCCTTGTTTTTCTAGTCACTATAATGGCCATTGTCACTACAGGACTCCTATTATAGAATGTATTTCCTCAAGTAAGCTAGCAGACAACAAAAGGACAACCTGTGCACAAAAGGACAGTGCAAAATTCACATGGCAGTCAGTTGTTTGGGTGTTTTCACCTTATTAATATGTAAGATATCAAAGCATTGCTAGTTATACAATTTGTTGTGTACCAATAAATGAATGATATATAGTACTTATACACACCCAAAACCAAATGATAAGGATAAATTCTAAGTTGAAAGGCAATTTCATTTATTCCTTTTATGGTGAGCTAATCAGCAGGCTTAAAAATATGACACCTTGTTTCACAATCAGTCATGTTCTGCCTAGAGAAATTACACATTGTCTCTTTCACTGGAGATGGATGCCTTACTGAAGGTTATAGACATAGAAAGGAAAATCAGCCTTTATGACTCATATGCAGGATTATTGTAGCATCCAGAGAAATAATTACAGTGTCTGTTCAATGTGCCTTGCTGGCAACATCTCACCATTTGCGTTTATTAGGTCCTGGCTAGCTAAGCTTCTCATTAAATCTCAGATTAAATGGCCTTTTATGCATATCTCAATGTCTTGCTGCAGAAAAATAAACAGCCTTACAAAATGTTATCATCCCCTTTTTAACCAACCTTAAGATATAGTTTGAAAAGCTCATTTTACCTTAGTTCTTAGCTGTAAAAATGATGCAGATTTAGATAAATATGGATTCCATTTTTTCCATACTTTTTTATCTCAAATATTATTGAATGTGCTGTCATTAAATCCATCCATCCATCCATCCATCCATCCACTGCTTATCCATTATCAGTTCATGTAGGCAGCAGTCAAATCAGAGATGCCCAGACCTCTCTCTCCAGAGTCACCTCCTCAAGCTCCTCTGGGAGAATACCAAGGCATTCCCAGGCAAGCTGAGAGATATAATCTCTCCAATGTGTCCTGGGTTTGCCCCGGGGTCTCCTCCCAATTGGACATCGGAACGCGAGATCCATAAACTCCTCCATTTTAGGCAGTAATTCATCCCCCACCAGGAGAGGGCAATCCACCCTTTTCTGGTTGAGAACCATGGCCTCAGACTTGGGGGTGTTGATGCCCATCCTGGCTGCTTCACACTCAGCTGCGCACCACCTCAGTGCACACTGTCGTTCATTGCTCAACAATGCCAACACGACCACATCACCTGCAAAAAGCAATAATGTGTTCCTGAGGCATCCGAACTGAATCCTCTCTGCTTCTTGGCCACGCCTAGAAATTGGGGACAAAGGGCAGCACAGATGGAGTTCATCACCTACTGGGAACAAGTCTGACTTACTGCAAGTAATGAGAACCAGGCTCTTGCTCCATTTGTACTGGGAAATGATACAACAACAGACCCCATACACTATATCCCTGAAGCACTCCCCACAGGACCCCCTGAAGGACATGAGAGATATTACCTGGTACATTGGGCGGAGCTTAATTGACTTAAAGGGTCAATTAACATATCCCTTATTCTGATTGGTCGAGAGGTTCTCCATATATCATACATGTTTATGCCACGTGTTGCCAATAGGGGTCCATATGGTTTGGGACATAAGAGTTGCCGTTAAACTTTAATAGAATAAAAATACATTACATATAATTATTAATGTGTTATTTTTAATTATATTTTTAAGGAATAATAAAACATATACAGTACCAGGATGAATGCAAGCTAGCGCATACACGTCCAGCGGGGGTCCATCCGGCCGCAGCCATGTGTTGTTAGGAGTAGGCACAAGTGCCACGGTGTATTTTAAAAGAAGAAAGCAGCAAAATGTTTTAAAGAAGAAAAACTTTACCATTATTTTTTAAAAAAGAAAAGCAGGCGGAATTTGAACAAGTACAAACATGCCTGAACGAAACAGAAGAGCAAATGCTGAGTTTAAACAAGCACAACTGAAAGCAATGAACATACAGCACGTCGTTTTAAAAGAAAGCACTTAAACTCCTTACATTTAACCAACATCTTACTTTAGCAGTATTTACCAGTGTTTTATTGCGTTGTTAGGTTGAAGAAACCATTTAACCAGCAAGCTTTTAGGAGGAATAACCTTTAAGTCCGACGGTAGCTGAAATGTGAAATGAGTGAGTCCCACAGCTCTGGTATGTGCGGCCGGTCTGTTTGAACAATGCCGCTGAAATGATTGTCCAAGATGGCCCCGATCTTGAGCATGCACACTCACGCAGACACACATTTCAAAATGGCTACACCAACGGGTCACCAGTCATTTCAAATAAACCCCTTTAACCATAACGTTCTTTAAACTTAATGAAACACTTTTCGACCAATGTGAATAAAAAAATAAAACACCCTAAGCATTTCGACAATAAAAATCAAGGAATAACGCGGCCAATCCTTGTTAAAATGAGCGGATGGAATTTAGTCTGTAGCGCATGCTCCCTCTCTCTCTCTCCTGTAGCACAGGTGCGTAGAGACACACAGTATTTTCTTTAAAGAGCCAACTTGCGGTGTCAAGCAGCTGTCAAATTGGAAACAAAATGCCTCCCCGCAGCTTAGCACTGCTAAACCCAACATGGGCTTCACGCCAACCGCCAAGGCAGTGCAAGCATGCCGCTCTGTGCTGCATATTCTCGCATAATAAATGTATCTGCATAAAACTTGAGAAAAATTTTGAACAAAGTGTGGTCGGCTGGGAATCATTAGGCCAACCCACTTCTGCCGATAGCAACCAATAAGATGAGAGAAGTCTGTACTTAACCATATTGAAAACGTATTAATACCCATCACTCCTGTGAGCCAGCACTCAAGAGGAGACACAACTCCCCAGCAAGCAATGGCGAGCGAACAGACAACTTTGACCAGCCCGACAGCCCCTGAAGACGCCCTACTGGGGTCTGCACTGAAGTGGTTGCATTGTGTGTTTGAATGAGACCGGGTGTTCATACTGGGGCCTCGTCCTGGCTTAAAGTTTAGCCAACAACTTCTGGACTGTGACTGGGCAACCCTGACCATTAACCCTAAACCATTTTACGCAACCCTGAACCATTTTACCTCTTTAACAACTTTGAAAAGTTGATCAAAAAGTTGTATAGACTGTGGTTTAAACATGTCATCACGAAAGCGGTCACGGTGTTCAATTCCCACCTCTCGCCCGTGAAAGTACAGGGCGCTGTCAAGGCCATCATATGTGAGCTTATCTATGATATAAATGTATGGGAGAAATTACACTAGATGAAACATGATGTTGAGGGGAAAGATTATGAGTGTCGCGATGGAGCAATTAAGGATTTCTGGGGTACGCACAAGTTTGAACAGACTCTGGTTGCTGTGTAAACCCTGAACTATGCGATCAAAATGTATCTGACAATTTTTACATACTTTCTAAATAAAATGAGTTGACTTAAAAAACACTGTGTCATTATTGCTACAGTAGAGGCTCACGATGGATGACAAGCACTTGAAACGTGTGTATTATACACCATCAAACCCTGGGTCTTTTGGAGGTTCCGAAAGATTATACAGATCGCTGATAGATGAGTGTGTGTGTAATATAAATAAGAAACAAGTTGCGACATGGCTGTCTGGCAAAGATGCATACACATTACAGTACATAAAACGATCAAGTTAAACTTTAAATGGAATTCAGTCTTTATGACTATTATCGATTCTCAATGGCTAGCTGACTTGGTGGACATGTCAGCTTACACGGAACAGAATGATTTTAATTACATGTTAACATGTATAGACATTCTATCAAAATATGCATGGGTGCAGTGCCTTAAAAGCAAGATCATAAATTTGGTTAATGGGATGTTACCACACAGTATGTTTCTCTGTCTAGCGTTACTGTCAAATAAAGCTTTCAGGCCACTCCAGTTTCTTTTTATACATGCCAACATGATTAATATTTTTTCTTGAGCACGTAAGCAGCCGGCCACTCAGGTGGAAGCGTTCCTGTTCTGAGCCTACAGTCCTCAGATGTCACGGCTTTTAAATCCACAAGCAGATACCCGTAAGGGACTTTTGTCACGTCTTCAAAAGCTAGAAAACATTTTGAACGCTGCGGGTACATCTGCCGTGCCAATACACTCGTCTGTAATTTCTCTCGGGGGTTTTTAAATAATACGATGTGATTGGTGTTAAGATTGATGGTCCAACTTTTCTTACCATGGACCAGATATATAACACTTAGATTTCTGTGATGCATGTACCTAGTAAAAGCCTTTTCCACTTTGCGGTTATCACGGGCTTTTTCCATAAGGTTGTCAATGATGATTAGGTTGATTTTATTTGATGGCAAAAGTTCGTCACACAGAAACTCCGGTATTCCTTCCACAAATTTAATGTTCTTTATTTTGTGCAGCAGTTCATCATACAACAGTTGCCAACAAGAATAACAGCATACAACATTTTCAGGCACTGCGGACAATGCACAATCCACATTTTACAACAGTCTTTTAATGAAATGCAACTTTCCACAGTTGCTCAGTTCTGATATAATACATGAGAATGGGTGCTGAAGTCTACTATCGAATCTGTCACTAGAATCCATAAGGTAAGGTCGCGTAATCAGGCTGAAGCTGTCAGCTCCCCGAGAAAGTCCCCCAAAGGTGACATCCAGTCGCCCGGCTTGCTGACAAAAATGACCGAGTCTGTATCATGATGCAGCGTGCGCCCCCCCAAGTCATCCATGAGTGATCCGTGCCGCGGCGTGCTAGGGAACACCTTTATGTTCCGCCATTGCACAAATGTCACATTATCATGCAGAAAGGAAAAGTGAGACACATCGACTAGCTTTGAAAAAATGAACATGAGAAACTCATCAGCATCTTTGTTGAGCATCGTGCTTGTCTGATTTATTCTCCGAGCAAACTTTCCCCAAAGGCTGTTTAAAAACAATTAGAAAATTTGGTGTTTCACTTTGTTAAGCCCGATGTTTTTGGGGTTCAAACGGATGCCCTCCTTCTCAAAGTAAGTCTGAATGTCTCTCTCTTTATCCTCAGCACTCTTTACCCAAGAGGGATAGCCCGATGCCTCCCGTTTTCCCTTTAAATGGGTGTTAATATAGTCAGCAAAGAGTGTGTCTGGCCTGTCAGGGAAATGCCAGACCTCGTAAATCTTTACGATTTTGTAGCCCTTTTCAACAGCCCTGTTTATTTCGACACTGCACTACGTGCCGATCAGAGCTCTCTGCTCATCTGAATGATTTCAGAACCCCTGCATCTTGGTTTCACAGCATGTTCTGCAAAGTGTGAACATGAGTTTACCACCGGACCTCTAAGGCAGAACCGGTAGGTAAAGACCTCTCGGTGGGTAAACCTTGGCTTTGATCACCCCAAAATAGTTTTCAACACTGTCAAAATCACAGTAAATGATTACTGAGTGGCCTACTGGGTACTCCTTAAACTTGTTGACCGAGGGGAAAAGGCTCATGAAGTCAGTAATCTATGCGCTCATCGTCCTCTGCTTTATAGTACAATTGCATGGCATTAGTTTTGGCGCCAAACAGAGCATCCCGACTATCGATGCGCTCTGGGTAGTCAAAGTCCCTCAAGAATGCCTGTATATATGCATTTTCAGCCTTCAGTTTATTCCACTGATGTTCCCAAATAACACGTACATTGAGATTGTACGTGTGTTTAAGGAAAAATATCTTATCCTGAAACTACTGATGCATGTCCCCAAAATGCAGTTTAGTTACATGAGTTTGAATCAAAGCACTCCGGGAACCTGTGAAAAAAACACCCAGCAAATTCGTATGTTGTACGAACCCTGTCGATTTTGACATAGTCGTCGAGGTAGTAGGGGCCCATTTTCACCTCCCCACTACAGAGCGCGTGCTGAATCTCTAGTTTTTGCGATGGCCGATGTATTCCAGCCACTGAATAGATGGCGTGGAGTATGCCTTTTGTCACTTGATGTAATTATCTGGAGTGTTTAGCGCGACTGTATTTTCAGGCAAAACTGCTTAAGGCACACTGAGGCTATGGTAACACATTGAAAAGGGTCTAGATTACAGCTGTTGATAATCTCACCCTTGAACCTGACAGCCCTCTCTTAAGATGACAATTTTTACAGTACTCTGCCATTTCTTTCCTAAAGTCAAACACCGCGCCAACAACAGTGTCGTTCCACTCCATAAACACTCTCTTCTCCTTTTCCATCATGGTTTGCTCACTGTATGCTTCAGGTGTCAGGTAGGGTCCGACGTAATTTTGATTTTCTACTGGGAAATAGCCTCTCTTTTTGCTCTCAAAACCCAGACCTGCAGGGAATGCGCTCAGCTTCATGGGCAGAAAGCAAATTGAGTCAATGTATCTTTAGCTAAAGTCCTTGTCTGTCACATAGAGCAGTTTGCTGCCTTGCGTGATAATGTGTGGGGTGACACCACTTTCAACTAAATATTTCATAAGCAGGTAAGCGTCATAGCCTTTAGAGTTGTGCGTTATGAATGTGTACCCCTGGTATTTATGGTTGCAGTACTTTCTAAAAATACAGCCATCCTCCTTAGCGGTCCAACAATTGCCAGCAAGGTCAATGCAGCAGATGTAATTAGTGACATGCACCCCCTTGTCTTGTCTGCATTCAAAGTCATAAAGGACATAGCGGTCTGTCAAGTTCTCAACTCCTACTGGCTCAATAAAACAACGATGCTCACACTTAGGTGTCAAGTCTTCTTTAGAAAAAGCACATCTTTTAGCTAGACATTTATGCACTTTTGGATTTTTTTTTTTTTGGTGATAGTGTACCGTTGGTTACACCTACAATACTTGACTGAATCACACAAATCATAAAATCTGCTATCTGGTTTCTGTTTTGAGATTTTGCTCAAAGCAATACTGTGGGCAACAGAAAAACCCGCAGTCCTCACAATGTATGTACACTGTGTGGTGCTTACAGCACCCAGGACTAACACGCAATACTTGAATTTGTGAGCTGTTTTAACACTTAATGTGGTGTAACAATAATCACAGACGTATGAACCCCCAAAAAATGCCGTCAAGCTTTTTATGCCGAAATAATCTCGAAAGTACAGAGAGATTGTTTTATCACAAGGGCTCAGTGTTTGTCTGAAATTTCTTAAAAATGTCAGACTCTTCACAGTGGTACAACACTACAATTTTGACACCAAGCATTTGCTCAAACTCTGCTGTTTGAGAATGACACCATGTCGGTCTCAGTTAGACTGACTGATTCCTGCAAACGCTTAGCTTCTAGCTCTGCAACTTCATGTGGCATGTCAGGGTTTAAAAGGTAGACTACACAGTAAGCAAAACAGATTATTGTCAGAGTTTTCAGAAACAATAAGACATCTGAGCTTCTTTTGCGAAATAACAAAGCTTTAAAAGTCTGACAATTTCTGTGAATTGGCGCCACCATTTCGATTATGAATAATCTGAATGACCAGCTCCAGCGTTTCATTGCTGAAAACCTCAGTATTACTCTGTGAAAGGTTGTCTACCATTGATAGCAGATCATTTACACTGTAGATCGATCTTGCCTCGGACATGTATAGCTATACTATTGGTTATTGAATCACCCGGCAGTTCAAGCTGTATGGTATCCCCCGGCCCCACTAGAGTGTTCACTCTGTCCACCAAATTTTGGAATGTCTGTATCACAGCCCTGTAAACGACTATTATGTCATAATGCTCAATTTCATCAAAATGAAAGCGCTGCCTTATTTCCGTGTTGTTAAACTCTAGTCGGCGTATCACATTAACACCTCCAACAGCACCATCACCTGCCCCCCCCACCTTGTTGTTGCCCCCCCATTATCAACGTACATAATTTCTGGATCTATCTCCACCGCTGTAGCTCCATCATCATCATTTAAATCATTCAATAAGTTTTGTAAGATGGGGTTAGATTCACCCGGATGCTCACCATTCAGTTCTGCAATCATCTGATGCAGTTCAGAGTGCATGGCCAATCCACCATCTGTATCAAGCATCGGTGTCCAGTCCCCCCAACAGGTCCAACTACGTGGTCGTCAGCCATTTCTACATTCATAGACACATGCATTTGGTGACTGTCTACATTTAGCGTCACCCATATTAACAGTCCATAGCATTGTCCGCTTCATCAGTATCATTCCCATTTAAATAATTTATTAAGGTGAGAATGAAGGGGTTAATTTCAGCCGGTGGTCCATCATTCAGTTCATCAATCAACCGAAGCAGATCAAGGTTCATCAGCGTTTAACCATCGTCGTCGTCATTTATTTGCATCCTTCTAGATTCTCCGGCCCCATCAAGACTCCACTGCCTCTGCTTTTCAGACATACCCGTGCTTATTCTTTAAATCTGGTCAGACAATTCTGGCAAAAAAAAAAATATAAATCACACATCTGATCCTGAAAAAGGAAAAAAGCTACTTTGATCCCCTTCAGCCACTCGTCTCGGAAAACAGCTCCATCCAGGGAACTCACAACAGGCCACTGTCAAGGTGTTAATGGGTCAATATCCCAATCTTGTGTCCTCTGCAGGGGTTCCCATAAGGCACAGGTTGTGGTCGCTGGATCCCCGCTTGCAGATTCCCCTTCGTCCAGTGTCCTGCTTCGTGTCATGGAAACCCCCGGTCGTGTAGATTCCAGTTGACCGTTGGGCTCACTCTGTACGCCGTCGGTTGAGGTTGTTTCCATTGCTAGATCTGCTACAATTTTTTCAGCTGCAGCAATCAACAGTTCATCATCGGCAGTGTCTTGGGGGACGAAACAGACAAATTCAGTCTTTAAGCATTTCATACAGAAAAATCAACGACAAGAGTAAGCAATATTGTTCCACATACCGTTAAAACTATTCGTTCTTTCCCGCTTATGGCTAACTTGGAGGATAGGCCTTTCACGATTATCTCTGAAAATAACCATTGGCGTGTTTAACAGGTCAGTATCGTTATCTGCAGTTCTGAGCATAAACAATTTCAGTCTTAGCCACATTTAAACAGTAAACCTATAGAGATAACTAACTATGAACAATAGCTTTTCCAATCCTCTGTTTCATGGGGCTTACTCGGCCTTGACATTGTGGAAAATTCTTGGTCAAAAAAAAATCGTAATGCTTTCATAGTATTGACAATTCTAACAATTCTAAAATACGGCAAAATAAATTTAACATACCTCCAGTTTAGCATTTCCATCGTAGCTTTGAAAGTTGATCAACGCCCTGCCCGCTGTGGGGGGTTTACACATGGTGTATACACTCACTTGCAAGGTGGTGCTAGCGACCCGGCTTTACCATCAGCTGAGCTATGGCCAGTTTTTAAAAATATGCTTTTGACAATTTCTTATATTACATGTATTAAATAATCATGTACATCTTCTTTAAAAACATCATAAATAACTGTTAAACTGTTTTATTCCTTAATCCTTGTTTATAGCGTTAGTGGCTCAGCTGTTTGTTGAATGCTTTATTCCTTAAACTTTCATACATTTTTATACTTACTGAACCAGGGTTATAACCAGGGTTAAGTAATGTTTTTTATTCCTTGTTTACGGTATTAGTGGCTCAGCTGTTTTTTCGAGCCAATACTGAGGCTGATACACGTGTGTTTAGACTCTTCCTCATTTCTCGTCGTCTAAATGATTTATAGCACATTCCTACTAATTTAATATAGCGCTATAACAAAAAAATGCTAAATGTGTTCTAAATTCTTGCCCATTGGCCGTTTCTACAACACCCACCCGCTGCTGCACGATAAGGAAACAACCTCTGCTAATCTAGCCTCTGTTGTATGACGTGTGGAGAGTTTAATCTACCATAGATTTTAAAACATTTTTGATGTATGTTGTTAAATATCATTCACTAGTTCCCATAGCTATTAAAAGGAATTAAATAATGCTGTCCCGCTCATTTAAAATAATAAAAACTAGTTGTATTTTGTTAGTATAATTTTTAAACAATTTAAGGAAACTAACGTTTCTTACAACCGTTTAAGTTATAGTGCTTTATTCCTTTTGATTAAACAGACGTAGATAAAATTAGCTAAATGTAGCTAAACAATCTGGGGCTGTGGTGTTAGAAATCGACTATTTAAATTAAAAATAAATTATTTTGTACCATTTACAAATAAGCCAGATTAACAAATATAGTTAATGTGCTTTCTGTCAGGATGGGGGCTGCCGGCTGTGTACTTCTCACGCCCAGGGGCAACGGCTAAACGGGGTGTTATCCTCGCGACAACAATTTGACCGTTGGTAGCCATTTTGTTTCCAATTTGACAGCTGCTTACGCCTCAAGTTGGCTCTTTAAAGAAAATAGTGTGTGTCTCTACGCGCCTGTGCTGCACGAGAGAGAGAGCATGCTACAGACTGAATTCCGTCTGCTCATTTCAACAAGGATTGGCCACGTTATTCCTTGATTCTTGTTATCGAAATGCTTAGGGTGTTTTGTTTTATTTTATTCACATTGGTCAAAAAGTGTTACATTACTTAAAAAAAAAAAACGTTATGGTTAAAGGGGTTTATTTGAAATAACTGGCGACCCGTTGGTGTTGCCATTTTAAAATGTGTGTCTGTGTTAGTGCGCATGCGAAAGATCGGGGCCGTCTCGGACAATCATTTCATCCACGTTGTTTAAACAGGCCAGTCGCACATACCAGAGCTGCGGGACACATTTCGCCTTTCAGCTACCGTCGGACTTACAGTAAAGGTTATTCCTCCTAAAAGCTTGCCGTCTAAATGCTTTCTTTAACCTAACAATGAAATAAGATACTGGTAAAGGCCGCTAAAGTTTTTCTTCTTTTTTAAGCATGTTGGTTAAATATAAAGAGTTTAAGTGCTTTCTTCTTTCAAAATACGCAGTGTGCTATGGACACTTGTGACTACTCCTGACAGCACGTGGCTGTGGCCAGACCTACCCCTGCTGGACGTTTATGCACTAGCTTACATACATCCTCCTGTATACATTTTAAGGAATAATAAAACAATTAAAAAAAACACATTAATAAATACATATAATGTATTTTTATTCTATTAAAAGTTTAACGGCAACCCTTATCTTCCAAACCAAATGGTCCCCTATCAGCAACAAGTGGCATAAGCATGTATGATACCATATATGGACATAACCCCTTGACTAATCAGAAGGGATATGCCCCCCTCCCACTTATGAAATCATAAACAGAGCCATATTAAGTTCCACCCAATGTACCAACTAATAGTTTTTGCTGTGTCTAAAAGTTTGTACTTACTCCAACAAAATGGGAAGGTTGTAAAAGGGAAACACACAGGTAGACCAAGGAAGACATCCAAAATTCAGGACAGAAAACTCAAAGTAATATGCCTTGAAAATAGAAAACGTACAACAAAACCAAAGAAAGACAAATGAGCAGAAACAGGAGCCAACGTTTGTGACTGAACTGTAAGAAATCGGCTGAGGGAAATGGGATTTAGGTACAGGAAAGTCAAACGTAAACCATAATTAACACCTAAACAGAAGAAAATAAGGTTACATTGGGCTAAAGAGAAGCAGTCATGGACTGTGGATGATTGGATGAAAGTGGTATTCAGTGATGAATTTCAAATCTGTATTGGCCAAGGAGATGATGCCGGAATATTTGTTTGGTGCCATCCCAATGAAACATATAAAGAGGACTGCCTGAAGAAAACAATCAAATTTCCTCAGTCATTGATGGAATGGGGTTTCATGTCAGGGAAAGGACCAGGGCAGATGGCAGTCATTACCTCCACAGTAAATGCACAGGTGTACGTTGAAATTTGACAATTTTCTCATTCCATCAATCGAAAGTAAGTTTTGTGATGAAGTCATTTTTCAGGATAATGGATCTTGCCCCCGAGCAAAGAGCGTTAAAACTTTTCTTCAAGAAAAGCATATCAACTCAATGACACGGCCAGCAAACAGTCCGGATCTCAATACAATTGAAAATTTATGGTGGAAAGTGAAAAAAATGGTACATGACAAGGCTCCATCCTGCCAAACTGATCTGTCAACTGCTACTGTATATGAGAATGTTGGAACCTGATTTATGCAGAATATTGTTTTTCATTAGTGAAGTCCATGCCTCAAAGAATTCAAACTATCATAAAAGCCAGAGGAGGTGCAACAAAGTACTAGTACAAACTTTTTTTTGCTCCATTCGATATTTTTTCCTCTACTTGATCTGAAAAAAGATGTGCCATTAATTGCAACAATGTCATTTTATTTTTTGGAGGTACATTTTACAAATCCAGAACATTCAGTTGTTAGGTAAAATGGTTTTGTGTCATATCTGATTTGTTTTTTGAACTATAAAGTAAAACAACTGACTGAACATCCTGCAAGAGTAGTGATTCCATATTTTTTGCCAGGGGTTGTAGATGCACTTGATCCTTTTTGTTCAGCCAGGTCAATGGTATTTATACACATTATTTGGGTTATTCACCCAGTTAAATGACTAATTATCAAGCTGTCCAACAGGCTTGTCTTATTTTTTTATTGTGATATTTGTGGTCATCAGCAAAGTTTAAATTGTCCAGATGAGTAAACAGCATGTCCTAAATTTTCCTGGGCTTGTCAGTTGTTGTTCACCTCATCAGCCAATTGAGGGTAACTAGGAAGGGATTCAAAGGCATGACGCAATCTGAATCCACTTCAGCAGGAAAAAGGGGAGGGTCATGCAACATGACTGCCTTTGAGCTGCTTACACAGCTCAAAATATTCCTGCCTTCTCACCCACAGCCACCCAGCCTGTTCCTGCCTGCTCCCCCAGACGGCAGCTACTGTCTGCTCACCTGCCTGCCCGCTCCTGCCTGGGAGCCCGAGTCTGAGCCAGCATTTCCTCCCCATGGCCTTCACTGGTGTTTCCAGGGCTCCCTGCAGGGGGGGGAGGGGTGCAGCAGGATTCTGGGAGGTGAGGTCTGCTGCATCTCAGCCCCTGCCCGTGCACGGCCCACCTCTGCAGAGCCCCAAGATACATTCAAGATGTATAGTTTTTCCATCTGGTGAATACTCAGTGCATGCAGTTTGTGCTGTTTTGCTGAGCTTGTCATGGTTGGGAGTGTTGGCTACAATAACAGCAGTGTTTGTGACAGAGGTACCTTTTTAGCATTCCCAAAAATGGACAAGATAAATAAATCAGTGATCCAGAGAGAAGAGATGAAGTTAAATCTAACAAACGCTGCCAGTAGTGCTTACACAATATCACAAAAGCAGATCATATGGAGAAGAACCTTAATGACGCCAGAGTTTGTGGAGATCATCTTGTAAATACTAAGAACACTAATGCCTATCAATGTGGCAGATGAGGGCCTATGCTGAATGCTGCATTATGATGTGACCCACAACCCTCCTTTTCTTAGTCGGGACAGGGTAGCATTTGCTAGTTTTTGCCGGGGGTGCTTGATTTGCATGCAGTGGCCGTGCCAATAAGTAAGTGTTCCCATCCTTCATGCTTGTCAGCCACTTCAATAAAACTGTTATAGTCATGAAAATGTGTTTGATATTACAAACATATAGAAGAGTATCATTTGCTATCTTTTTGCACATTACCAAAGAAAATAATCAAGTCACGTAGCCATAAACATATGCCTCCATAGCAGACCATAATTACATCTATAAACATGAATAAAAATGTATATATGCATCTAAGAAGTCTATTACCAGTATATGACCAAAAAACGACAGGTGGGCAGCCAGAGACCAGTAACATCATTTCTCACTCTAAATTAGAACCCTACATTGGGACTGTAACACATTCATGTGTGGTAGCCATCTAAACATTAAATATTAGAAAGGTACATGGAAACTATAAAAGCATTGTGGCATGGCAGGGCAGAAAAAGAGTGATGATCCACTAATGGCTCCAAGACAAAAGAGGTTTGTTAAGGAAACTAACACTGGGGAAGGCACAAACCATGAGGGGTCAGAAAAAAAAGTGAAAAAAAGAACAAACTATTGTCATATCCCTACCTGCTTCATCTGTTCAGCCCTCTTGTTTCCCCTCAGGCATGACCTCAAACAAGCCCCCCCCCCAATGCTTGTTAGCCTTACCTCTCGTTCTGACCTTAATGTGAATTGTATTTAAGTGCCTTGTAGTCCCCAGTTCCATTATTGTTTCACTGTCCACGGTTTCGTTTATCTCCCTACCTGCTAAATAAATGCCTTGTTTAGGGGTATAGCCACATCAGCTGCTGGGTTATGCTTCTCCCCACCAACGTGGCAACTTCAAGAACAATAAGGTAACACAGCAAGGGAACAGAGTAACATAGAGAGCAGGACTATGCAATGGAACAGAGTAACAAACACAGAGTAACACAATAACTAACAGAGTAAAGGCACTCACTTAAATACACAGAGAGTTAGGGCAAACAAGGGACAGGTGTAAATCATTATTAAATTAACCACTCAAAAGGACTTGAGTCAACAAGGAACAGGTGGGGTGGATTACAATTAACAAGCACTAGAACTGGGAAACAGTAACAAACACTAAAGGTAACAGTGCAAAAAAAGATTAGGAACAGGAGTGCATGCAACAACAAGGCACGAGCAGGATAACCTAAAACAGGGACACAAAGATAAATAGTAACACTAGGAAACAGAAAACCAAGAAACGTTAAATAACAGGCAAGGCTGTCTTTCAGCCAGCCTCAAACCCATAAACAGAGGATACAGCTTCCAAGCTGCATGCTCAACCCATTGAGCTACACAGCAGCCTGGAAAACCAAGCAACACACTAGGGCTACAAGACAGAGGAGGGAACAGGATGGCCAGTGATACCTGCTGGCAAAATTGGGACAAAACACATAGAATAGGGATGGGCAGGGATCAACCCTGACACAAAGAGGATGGATACATTTATAGTAGTTACAGTACAGTAGTTACTGTATAGTATTAGATACTACAAAAAAAAAAAGAATTAAGCTTTCTTTCTGAAGCAGGCATCTTAAATATTTATTTGAGAGATTTTGTAATGTATAGATATTCTTTTCACCTGCACATAAAGAAATTACACCTAGCTCAATTATAGATTATACCCTACAATAATACTATGGAAGATTATAAGCACAAAAATTCAAATGGCAATTCATTTTGCAATTGTCAATTCAATATTCAACCAGAGCATGCATTTGTCATTTCAATATTTAATCTGTGCATGTAATTTGAAAATATATTTTGCAATCGGCAATTCAATGTGCAAAGTGCTTATGAAATCCTTAATTAATTTCATAATGTTTTGAATAAAAAATAGAATGACAATTCACTGAATTGCATTTCGTTTTGCCATGGGCTTTTTGCCTCTTTATTCAAATGGAAATTCATTTGGCAATTGTCAATTCAATATTCAATCAGAGCATGCATTTGTCATTTCAATATTTAATCTGTGCATGTAATTTGAAAATACATTCTGCAATCGGCATTTCAATGTGCAAAGTGCTTATGAAATCCTTAATTCATGTAAAAATATTTTGAATAACAAATAGAATAACAAATCACTGAATTGCATTTCGTATTACCATGGGCTTTTTGCCTCTTTATTCAAATGGCAATGGCGTCCCCGGGAATTGCATTGCATGTTCGGGAGAAAACTCAATTTGCAATTCCCAACTGTCAGACCGCTCATCAAGGTGGACCTTCATTAACGACGTCACTTCCTTGTTTAGGGCCTCGCTAGCATTCAACGGATTTGTTCGTTTAGTTAGAATGAGTAATGGCGGCTGAAGAGCTTGCAGTAAATATTTCTGCCTTAGCAGATGACATGGAAATTAATCGGGTATCAGCAGTAGATGCGTTTGATAGGTTGTTTGTGTTGTCACAGAGGGTAGAGGAACTTACAATCTTCACTGGACTTGATACGAGAAGGGTGCAAACTAATGTAGCTCAGGCGTTACATCAAGTCACGCAGTTGGTTACCCTCTGTGACAACACAAACAACCTATCAAACGCATCTACTGCTGATCTGTTCCGTGCCCGAGCATGTTTGACCCCCAAAATCCAATTCGTTTGACTAGTGTGATTGCTTCATACTGTAGCCATGCACGGTAGACTTAGCCATGGCCTAGCCCACTTGATGAGGTGGGCCAGAGAATGGCTCGTTAAACTCAGGCACAGTATGCATCCAGTATGATCGCTGACACTGATTGGGTACATAATGACATCAGTGATGTGACTGACACATACATGCATGCATGCACACTATAGAGGAACCAAACCCAGAAAGAACAGATTGTGTAGGCTGTCTTACATATTCGACCTCCCACCAAATATGAAACATTACACTTGGTAAATAGATCACACTTTGCTTGACATACAAGTAGCCAGACATGCAAACCTAATACATTAATCTAAATAGCTTTGTCTAACCACAGTAAATAACATTTGCGGTTAACTCTATGCTGTATTCACTTTTGGTCTAAATTTCACAAAGAACTGTATTGAGCACAATTTGTAAGTTTAAATTATTTTATTTATGATTCTAAAATCTGATCACGTGGACTGGCACTTATGCTAGATCTAGTTTATTAAGAATGCACAATAAATTGCAGTGAATTTTCCAAAAACGCCATAGAATTAAAAACAACTGTAGTATGTGTTCTCGCAGCCACTTCAGGTTGCTCTTTGGTCACAACGACTTTGGGAAACTCTCTCCCTATTAGCTATAACACGTTAAGCAGCCTACCCGAAAATCTAAACTGAGAACCATAAACTTGCCACCATGAAATTACGAATAACACAACTGCACTTACCTTAGATAATGATGTGCAAAATACCATGCCCGCCATAAACGTAGTCGAAGATTTGGAGCTTACTCTGGAAACGGAAGAAGCCTCAGAAGGTCATTTAAGTCGAAGTCATGAAAACAAAAATTCTCATAAATAAAAAAAAAAACTCGTCACGATCGAGTGTTGAGCAGACAGGTGGACAAAGCTGGAGACGATCAGGGAAGCACACATGGGTAATCAGGGGGCGTGGCACACACGAGCATGACAGTTGTAAAAAAAAAAAAAGTTTCTCGTAATAATGGGATACTAAGTCATAATAATGAGAAAGTTTCTCGTTATTATGACTTTTTTTTTCTTTTTGTGGCAGAAACGGGCTTCCATAAAGATGAGTAATGAGTAAAAAAAAGTACACTGCTCAAAAAAATTTAAGGAACACTTTTTAATCAGAGTGTAGCATCAAGTCTGTTAAACTTCTGGGATATTGATCTGGTCAGTTAAGTAGCGGAGGGGGTTGTTAATTTCATTAACACCAAAGTAGCTAAAACTGATTATCAACAGGTGAACTAGAGGGGTAACAGTGAGACAACCCCCAAAACAGGAATGGTTTAACGAGTGGAGGCCACTGGCATTTTTCCCTGCTCATCTTTTCTGATGGTTCTTTCACTAGTTTTGCATTTGGCGATGGTCAGTGTCATTACTGGTAGCATGAGGCGATACCTGGACCCTACAGAGCTTGCACAGGTAGTCCAACTTCTCCAGGGTGGCACATCAATACGTGCCATTGCCAGAAGGTTTGCTGTGTCTCCCAGCACAGTCTCAGGGGCATGGAGGAGATTCCAGAAGGCAGGCAGATACTCAAGGAGAGCTGGACAGGGCCGTAGAAGGTCCTTAACCCATCAGCAGGACCGGTATCTGCTCCTTTGTGCAAGAAGGAACAGGATGAACACTGCTGGAGCCCTACAAAATGACCTCCAGCAAGCCACTGGTGTGAATGTTTCAGATTTTTTTGGTCAGAGACAGACTTCATGAGGGTGGCTTGAGGGCCCAACGTCCTCTAGTGGGCCCTGTGCTCACTGCCCAGCACCATGGAGCTCGATTGGCATTTTCCATACAATACCAGAATTTGCAGGTCTGCCACTGGTACCCTGTGTTTTTCACAGATGAGAGCAGGTTCACCCTGAGCACATGTGACAGACGTGAAAGGGTCTGGAGAAACCATGGAGAACGTTATGCTGCCTGCAGCATTGTTCAGCATGACCGGTTCATTGGTGGTCTAGGGAGGCATATCCATGGAGGGATGCACAGACCTCTACAGGCTAGGCAACGGCACCTTGACTGCTGTAACACTTGTGTGGCGCCTAACTACCCAGGCTTGACGAAACCTCTCTTTTGCTTGTATCCGCTTTCTAATAATGCCACACTAGTCCATGGGCCAGACTCTAGGTACCAAATGGGAGGCAGTAATTAACAACACAGTTTGAATTTAAACTGAAGTTTATAGGAAAAAAAAATAAATATGGATTCAATCCTAGAGCTTCGTCACATACAGAAATTAACAAAATAAAACCAGCAATTGGAATGGTTTGGGTTATTTAGTTGGTTTGTCGTGTTTTGTTGGGATCTAATGTAAATTTCTAGTTTTTTTTTTTTTTTTTTATGTTGATACTTGTTATCCAAACGAATTTTAGTTATAGAATCCAGTCAGAGTATCAGTTACTAATTTTACACTAATTAATTTTCTCCTATTTAAAAGGAAACTAATTGTTTTAAATGTTTAATTTATATCTACCGTTTGACTGCGTATGACGTAACTATTTAAAGGATTAATTCCGTATAGATGTTGATTTTGACTTCTTAAATGGTTTTAGCTTGTCAACACCCAACAATAAAAACAAAAAAACAAATTAAATGTACTCTTTCTGACATCAAGTAATCAACCCTTAAACATATATAGCTCTCTTCAACACAGTTACATTACGTAACGAAAAAAACAACAAATGGTAAATCCTCCCTCTTCTCACCAGAGTTCAGTTCAATTAGATTATTAAAATTAAAATAAACCAACCAGTCTTTCTTTTCCAGAAAAGTAAACGTATTCAGATCCTGATCAAAGAAGAAAAAGAATAGTCATCCAACCTTATCAAAATCCGGAGGTCCGTGTTAACCGTCCGTCTCCAAGTCGTTTGTCGTTTGGGAGGCTCGCCATCTTGATTTCTGTTCCAAGTGTGAGGATTTCGCCGTCCACAAGTACACTCAACAGTTTCAGCAATTAAATAAAAAAGCACGAAAGTAAAAAAAAACAATCCCTTTAGGAAAATTACATAAGCCACGGTTTCCTCCGTAGGTTTTCTTTTTTTAGCTTGAGCGTTTTATATTTAACGGCTTAAAGTTGCAAATAATCAATAATAATGTCTCTTCCCTTTTCTACTTCTTTAGGGCTTAACCCTCTTTATCCCCTCTACATCCAACCTAAGGTAAGTACTACAGTAAAATTCGATTCCTAATGTATTCTTTTATGTTCCGAAATCTGTCGCACCGCATTAGGAGTACGTCTCTTCTCTCTCTTTTTTTCTCTCCCGCGTTTTAGATCACTTCCGGAAGACTACTTTAAGGTTAACTCACTTTTTTGTTTAATTATTTTATTATTTTTTTTAATTTGCTGCATTATTTTTTATGAATTATTTTGTACTTCTACAACATATTAATTAATGTATTCTAATATAAATTTAAATTAATTCAATACAATTTTTTATTTTTTTTTTAACAGGTGACAAGAATATACCTGGGTTACACTGCCATTAGGTATCAGGATGAAATCCTTAAACCCATTGTCAGAACCTATGCTGGTGCAGTGGGTCCTGGGTTCCTCCTGGTGCACGACAATGCCCGGCCTCATGTGGCAAGAGCATGTAGGCAGTTCCTGGCGGATGAAGGAATTGATACCATTGACTGCCCCCCACGCATGCCTGACCTAAATCCAATAGAACACCTCTGGGACACTATTATTTCGGTCCATCCGATGCCACCAGGTTGCACCTCAGACTGCCCAGAAGCTCAGTGATACCCTGGTCCAGATCTGAGAGAAGGTCCCCCAGGACACCATCCGTGGTCTCATTAGGACCATGCCCCGACATTGTCAGGCATGCATACAACCACGTGGGGGCCATACAAACAACTGAGTATGATTCTGAGTTATTGTAATGAAATTTGGCAAAATGGACTAGCCTGCCGCATCATTTTTCACTTTGATTTTCGGGGTGTCTTTGAATTCAGCCCTTTGTAGGTTGAATAATGTTATTTCTATCAAACGATGTGGCATCCTTTCGTTCCTAACACATTACGCAGTCTACATCAGTATAGATATCCAGCGTGATTTTTTTCCCCATTGATATCTCATGTGTTTTAAAAGTGTTCCTTTAATTTTTTTGAGCAGTGTATTTTGTTTAATATATTAGGACCACACGCACATTGCATATATATAGCGGCATATAATGGGCTGTCCAATAGATGTGGTTTTGTTGCAAATACAGCAATGTGATGTTGTTTAAAAATATTAACCGTATTTCCATCCATCCATTTTCCAAACTGCTTTTCCTACTGGGTCACAGGGGGTCCAGAGCCTATCCCGGAAGCAATGGGCACGAGGCAGGCAACAACCGAGGATGGGGGGCCAGCCCATCGCAGGGCACACTCACACACCAGTCACTCACACTTGCACACCTACAGGCAATTTAGCAACTCCAATTAGCCTCAGCATGTTTTGGACTGTGGGGGGAAACCGGAGTACCCGGAGGAAACCCCTTGACGATATGGGGAGAACATGCAAACTCTGCACACATGTGACCCAGGCGGAGACTCGAACCCACGTCCCAGAGGTGTGAGACAACAGTGTTAACCACTGCACCACCATGCCATATATTTATAACATAAAAATAACTTAATACATTTCTCACAAACCTGTTTAGGAGCGATAAAAGGATAAAACTGATTATAGATTGTTTCGGTGAACACTTGTAGCGCTAATTGAAAAGCAGTGGAGGTAAACGTTAAACTGATTTTTAAAGATATGTTAGATTAATTAAAATTGCAGCGCTAGCTAAGGTTTTTTTTCTATGACAGAGTAATAAGGTTTCAGAGAAACTTAAACTCCATTCAGATATCCATACTCCATACTATATTCCATACAGAATTGAAAGTAATAAAAGCTTGATGTTAATGTAGTTCACTAGCAAAGCGAGAACTGCATGTGCATATCATGCAGTGTTAGTATTAATATCACACATCATCCAGCCCTATAATATACTACAGTCATTTTTCGAATTCAGTACATAATACAGTACCTTTGTGATGTCATTGGGTGCCGGAAACAGTTTTTACGCCAATGGAAAACCAACACCTTTAAGTACTCAGAGTACCAAAAGTGCAGTACCTGGTGTGGTGGAATGCAACCTTAGAATGATGCAGGCCCTAAATTTGGACACAGCCAGAATTTGAGTCAGCTGTGGATTTCAGTTGTGCATGCACCAGTGTTGAAAACCAAATACAAAAGCAACTAAAAAATAAATAAAACTAACTATAAAATAACTAAAACTGAAAACTAACTGAAAGAAAGCCAAAAAACATATATGTACAATTACTGTGAGGGGCTTTGCCAGTGTAATCAATCATTTTATGAAAATCTATGCAAATACATCAGATGGACCTTAAGTTCGTATAACTGATAAGAGTTTTCCATATGGTCCTTTATTCATTGAAGAGTTTAATACTTTAATAGTTTAATACTTTAACATGGTTGACTATGAACTGCATGCGTGACTCAAATCCACGATTGATGCAGATCTTGCAGTAATAGGCTGTACAGATTTTTTTTTTTGCAATACTGTGTTGTACTCCATTGTAAAAAAAATTCAAACAGATAATATAAGCCCATAAAGGTTACAGCAATTTATTCTGCCTTCTTCCATTCACATTATGATTGTCTAATGGCTTAAAACACAGTGTAGTATAAAAACCTGTAAGTACAGACACTAGTTTTAACATAGCATGCTTAGTATATTATAAGATACAGCTATATTGTAAGATCCATCCATCCATCCATTTTCAAAATCGCTTATCCTACTGGGTCGCGGAGGGTCCGGAGCCTATCCCGGAAGCTATGGGCACGCGGCAGGGAACAACTAAGGATGGGGGGCCAGCCCATCGCAGGGCACACTCACACACCAGTCACTCACACACCATTCACACCTATGGGCAATTTAGCAACTCCAGTTAGCCTTAGCATGTTTTTTGGACTGTGGGGGGAAAACCTTAGTACCCGGAGGAAAAACCCCACGACGACATGGGGAGAACATACAAACTCCACACACATGTAACCCAGGCGGAGACTCGAGACCAGAGGTGTAAGGCAACTGCTAACCACTGCACCACCATGCCGCCCCTATACTTGACCTATGACACAGAAATTTCTAATATTGGTATCTGTAACAGTTCTAACTTTTTGGATCAGGTCTGCACCTTTATCTGGTCTTTTGCAGGTTCAGCTATCACATGTTAGTTCCTCATAAAATGCTTATAATTTTAAAAGTGAAAAACCCTTTGCTTGCATTATTACATTTCATCTTAGTATAATAACCATTTTAAAGCAGCAATTAATCATTATAATCATTTATCATTGATTTTTCTACCACACTGGTACTAAAGAAATGTAATACCAGCTTTCAAAAATGCAATTCCATGATACCTTTTCAGTACCAGTATCCAGTGTAACACTAGTCTGCAGAAAATGAGATATTTGCTGAAATGTGGAATCCTCTAATATGTGCAGCACGAATAAATAAAAATAAGCGTACACCACCAAAACAATTCATCAAAATACTATTGAGGTCTGCTGACTGTGGAGGCCATGGGAGATGTTCAACTTGACTTTCATGTACATCACACCACTCTGTCACCAGTCTTGCTGTGTGTATTGGTGTATTAACATCCTGATACACTGCACCACCTTCAGGGTACAATGTTTGAACCATTGGGGGAACATGGTCCTCCAGAATCGCTCAGTAGTTCTGGGTAGTGGCGTGCCCATCTAGAATAAGTAGTTTCCCTAGGGAATGATAGGTACCATACCAGTCACCAGGGCACACTGCCACTGGGACCACTTTTGGTCACTCTCCTGGCTCCATGAGCCACCTTTTAGGGCAAGGGTCAACAGCAAATTGCCCTGGGGTTATAAAAGACCAGGACACCCATGCCTTTCTTTTCTTTTTAGGATTCTTCTCTTTCGTTTTATTCTGGCTTTTTGATTGTCTTCTCCTTTTGGGTCTTTGTTCCTTTGTCTTTTTTTCTTGTCTTTTGTGATCCTCGACTGCTCTCATCCCTCTAGTCCTTTGTACAGTACCCTGCGTGGCCGTGGAACCGCTAAGTCTCTTGCCCAGGCCAGACCCAGGATTCAAATTACGGACTTCATTATGGAACAAATTGCTCCATCTCACAGCACTAATTAAATGGCCCACAACACTGCATCAAAGTGGTTTGTGAAGAAAGAAACAGAATCTGGAGACTGCTTTATTGGATTGACTCAGTCCCTCCCTGGAATACCACAAAGGATGTCTCCTCTGGATGAACTCCAGGATGCAGCAAGCCAACTTCAGCGAGGAATCCCCATCAAAACAAACTTCAGGATGACCAGCCAGACGAACAGTGGACCCCTCCCCCCTTAAAGTAATAATGTGCATCTGGGCAGATCGAAAATAGGCTAGGTTGTTAGACATTTAATGGTGCGAATAATGATGTTTATTTATTCTGAGGTGCACCTCTCTTTCCCTCTTTTCCCTGCTTTATGTTTATTTTCCCTCTTGCTCTGATTCATATTTCCTATTTCCATCAAATGGCCTGTTACATAAATATAAAACATTAGAATACAACAGGGTTGGTGTTAGTGGAATTCAAGTTTTTTATTATGTTAATTCCACAGGATAGCAAAATTCCCACATGGATTTGAATCACCTGCTGAATTCCATTCTACAATTCACTCAGCATCACCCTTCCCCCGCACATATACTTTGCTGCGGGCACGTGCACACAAATGCCAGGCATACTCTCATACACATCACACATTTCATACACTTACATATCAGATCCCCCCTTTTTCTATCAGCTTCACACTCTCATCAAGATTATCCATTGTTTTTGTAGTTTGTGTTGTTTGATGTAAATAAATGTATTTTTATTAAATCAGTTGTTGTCTTGTGGTTATTCAGATAAGATTAAAACCAGCACAGTATCCAAAGCCTTAAAATGGATTTTTGATGGGTGTTCAGACCAACTACTTTAGTTAAACTGAGGGGATTTGGTGTAATTTGAGACCGACCAAATTATCACCTAGCACCAACAAATGGCATGATATTGCAGCCTAAATCACAGATCCACCTCTGTACTGCATTCTGGGTATGCAACAGTCCGGGTGATAAGCCTTATCAGGGCTTCCTCACACTGCAACTCTCCCAGATGTGGGATGTGAAGGTCGACTCATCAGAAAACAATACATGTTTCACATTTTTTACAGCCCAAGATTTGTGCTGCTGGCACCATTGAAACTGACTTTTAGCATTGGCAGGAATGACCAAAGGTTTAGCTATAGCAGGTCGACCATGATTATTGTAAAAGTGGGTCGACGAGCCATGCTGAGTATATTAATCAGTCATAATCAACTATGAGGTAGGGTTTACTGCACCTGTACCAGCCATACTGACGACATACTCACACTGCCCACCGTGCCATGTTTGGCACATGCACACAGACACGGTATGTACAATGGTAAACATTTAACACTACACAATTACACAGCACAATTACATTACAACAAAAACAGCTACGGAAAATGATTTACACAGATGGCATCAGTCCAACCTGCCATACTGCCCGTCGGTACCCCAGTGCTACACTACCCACCTCCTAGGGGGTTAACTGTCCCGGAACCCCCACAAAGTCCCCAAAACACTCTGGGCAGTGGCAAGTCCTCCACTGTCCTGATCAGTCCCTGCTGTCTGGGTACTCACTAATGGTTCTGGCGATGGCAGCTCCGAGTGGGTCAGGGGCTGATCCAGAGCCTGGTAGTCACAGTGCAGGGCAGTCTTGTGCCGTTCTGGTAACTGTACCCTGTATAGAGATCCTTTCCTGAACCTCCTCAGGGCCCCTCCAGTGCTGTCAAGATTAGATGACCTCCCCTTCTTCCCATGGGGCAGTACATCTAAACAGGATCCCCAGGGTAGAAGGCCTGTCCCTGGCAGCGGACATCATATGCACTCTTCCGTCTGACCGTGGCTGTGCCCTAATGATTCCTGGCTAGCTTGTGCATGATGCACACGCACTCCCGGACCGGGTGCAGGTAGTCCTATGAATGTGATTTTGTTGTAAATATAACTATGCTCTTTTTTTTGGAAAAAATAACCTGTTTAGGAGTGATTTAAACAGCAAGGATAAAAATTATTATGATTGTCTTGGAGATCACGTGACGCTCTCGTGCAAAAGCGGTGTGAGGTAAACTTCAAACTGATTTTTAAACATATTAGACAATCTGTGAAAGGAATAATGATTAAAATTCAGGATAAGAAAAATAATTGCATGTGCGTAACATGCAATGTTGGTATTAATATTGCACATTGTCCAGGCATATAATATACCATAGCCATCTTTTAAATTACAGAATACCCCACCTCACATTGTGATGTCATTTGGCGTTAGTACCAATTTTGACACCAGTGGAAAACCAACACCTTGAAGTACAGTACTTCTGGTACTTTTCTCAAACCCTGAGATAAGGTCCAGCCTGATACAAGAGGTACAGCTGGCCTAGTCACAAAGGGGGGCTAGTGATTCCAACACCCACATGCACACACACACACACAACATCCCCCCCCCGCCACACACAGAAATGTACACTGAAGGCGGTCCAGGTAACAAGGAAGACCAGCAGTCTAAGTTTAATGGCCCAGAGATTTAGGAACCTAGGAATAACACCCTGGACCTTGAAGGCAGAAGACCCATCCTTGTATGAGCTGGAAAAGGGGGGTGTACATATAAATGCTGATAAGTGGCTGAACAAAGAGTGCTGGTAGTCCCACAACTTAACATGAACCCCCTCACACCTTCCCTTACTGTATCCCATACTAGGTCTGAGTTGACATTCAAGCTGATCCCACATATGTTTTGCTGGGGAAAGATCAGGGGACCTGGCTGGCCACAGGAGGACCTCAATATGATGCAGGCAGTCCATAGACCTACATGCCATGTGTAGATGGGCATTGTCTTGTTGAACAATTGTATCAGGGTGCTGTTTCTGGAGGGGTAAGACATGTAGATGCAGGATGTCACTGATGTACTGCAGTGCCATCAGGGCCCCCCAAATCACTACCAGAGATGACCTGAAGTCATACCCTATGGCTCCCCACACCATCATGCCAGGAGTAATGCTGGTGTGTCTCTCCACAACATAGGCAGGATTGGTCCTCTTCCCTCGGTGCCACCATAGATGCATACGACGGTCATACATGGTAATGCAGAACCAGAATTCATCGTTGAACAGGGTATGACACCACTCGTTGTCAGTCCATGCATCCTGATTATGGCATCACTACGTAACCATCTCTGCACTGGTGTTAACGGCAGCCTACCCATGGGATGGTGAACCCGTAGTCCGGCTGATGCCAGTCGTTGAGAAATGGTGCAGGGTGACATGGAGTGTTTTAGAGAGTTCCATACCTGTGTCAAGATTCTGTAATGCTTAACACACAATCCTTCCTGTGCCCATTCGTTCCAACATTGGGCAACTATGACATCTGCATTCCCCACATGCTGGGTATTTGCACAATACGACTACCTGACCTCATGCAAACCCACAATGCAACCCCTGTCAAACTCCGTCAAGTGCTGGAAATGCTGTCTAATGCATTTACGAGGCATCCTCTGTGTCTAAGGAGTTTCAAGAGTACTTGATGTGCCTGCTCCTTGCAAATTGCTGGTCTGCACATGTACCAAACTACATCCAAATAGGACAATTACTTCTGGGTGCTTAACTTTTTTTGTCACTGAGTATATTACATCACAGACATAAAAACAATATAAAATCAACAATAATGGGTCCGTGGACAAAGGAAATGACACAAACATACAACAAGATCGAGATAGCATAACAAAAAATAAAGTATTTTTTATACTATGACAGCACAGTATTGGAAATGTTCCAAATAATGCAGTGTGATTTTGTTGTAATAAATATTGGGGTATGCAACATGTTAAACATAAATTTCTCACGGACCCATCTAGGAGTGATTTAAACAGCAAGGTTAAAAATGATTATAATTATCCCAGAAAACGAATGCAGCACTCATGCAAAAAATATATACTACATAATTTTGAAAATGAATAATTATTAAAATTGCAAAACTTGCTAGGTTTTTTTTCCTATGGCAGAGTAAAATTGTTTTAGTGAGACTTAAACTCCATGCACTATAATATTCATACCAAACTGAAGGTACGAAAAAGCCTGATCTTAATCTAGCAAGGTAAGAATTGCATATACCTAACATGCAATGTTGGTATTAATATAGCACATTGCCCAGTCTTAATAAATTACTACAATACTATTTTTCAAATTCAGTACAAAATACTCCACCTGGCACTGTGATGTCATTCGGCGCCAATACCAGTTTTTATGCCAGTGGAAATCCAGCACCTTAAAGTACTGTATTTTTGGTACCTTCTTGAAATACTAAAAATATGGTACCTGATGAAGTGGAAAGCTCCCTTTAGTTGAGTGGGGAATTGAGTGGGGGGGTCCACAGTGCTGTACATTTTGTATTAGCTGTATATCTTTTGCTGTGCTCCAGGTTTCTTCTGTGTACCGGGTTCTTCTGTTACTTCCAGGTCAAAGACCAGGGGAGGGGAAACTGTGGAGGATACGTAGAACGCCTAATCTAGTTCAAGTCCGATTGAGCGTATGCAGGAGTAAATTGCATTATCTGGGTGTTTTAATCCAATTTTGAGAAATTGAATTTAGTTCAATTTCAGTTGGACTAAGATGTTTACATGTACTTTACTAGTCCGGTGTTAGTCGGACTAGCACAATAATTCGATTTTCTTCGTGTGCATGTAAATGTACTCACTGATTCCCCTGACTGTTAGATGTACCTCATCCCTTTGTACAGTATAATAACACTCAAGTGAAGCCTCCCCGTCAAGACAACCCACGACAAAAGCTGCACAGAAGAAATCTCCAGCGCTAACAAGAAAGCTTTACCACCTTAAAGCTTCATCAAAGGTAGAAAAACATAGGAGGCTCCACACAAAGGACTGCTCCAGACAAAACTCCTCTGCAACTGAAAGACCGAACTCATGGAGATGTTATAAGTGTCGGAAAGAACGACATATAAAGGGCAACTATCCAAGCATAAAAAGGACAAATAAAACCCACAAGGCTAAAAACATGCTGTGTGAAAATACTGAAGATTCGTCTGAGAGTGCTTTTGTTGCTAAAGCGGCAAACCAGAACGAGATGACAACAGTTAGCGTAGATGATTGACTCTGGAACATCAAAGCACATGATATGTCATAAAGAAATTCTTCAAGACTATGAAGAGTTTTCAAAAAAGCAGTCTGTAAAACTTGGTGACGGCAGGGTGGTTGACACCCTAGGAGTGTCAAACTGAATATGACATTTTAAATTAGTGATGACAATCATGTCACAATGTATGATGTACTGTATGTTCAAATATTTCCTGAGAATCTTTTCTCAGTCGGAACTGCTGTCAGAAAAGGAAATATGATGCTGTTCAAGAAGTCTTGCTGGTATATCCGTGGTAAAGATGGAATTCTTCAGGGAATGGGGAGACAAAGACCCGATGGATTGTATCAGCTGGACATCAAGGGTAGTCTGCCCACCTGTCATGGTGCATCAAGTGCATCAGTAGAAGCCAGCATGTGGCATTAGAGAATAGGTCATACTACCAAGCTGAAGGAACGTGAAAATCTGGTAAAAGGAATGGATTTTTCTACAGAGAAAGAAGTTCCCTTCTGTGAAGCATGTGCGGAGGGCAAACTCTCAAGAAAGCCTTCTTTCAAACCAGAGGGAGAAATTTGTTCCAAACGCAAGTTGCAACTGATCCATAGTGATGTCTGTGGTCTCATGCAGACTGAATCCCTAGGTGGAGCAAAGTATTTTGTGATTTTTATCAAGGTCTGCTCTAGATGCTGCAAGGTATACTTTATGAAACAAAAGAGTGAAGTCCTTAGCAAATTCAAAGAATTTGAGAAAACATTCTCCAATGAGTGTGGACAGAAAGTCACAAGACTGAGAACAGATAATGGTGGGGGGTACACTTCTAAGGAGTTTCAAGAGTACTTGAAGGCTCAAGGTATCCATCATGAACTGTCTGTACCCCATGCACCTCAGCAAAATGGTGTTGCAGAAATGAAAAATAGGACATTAATTGATGCAGCTAGAAGTATACTCTCTCATGCAAAGATTACAAAGACTTACTGGGCAAAAGTTGTGGCCACTGCAGCTTGTATACAGAACAGGATGTTCACATCTTCTCTAGGGAAAGATGCACCCTACCAGAGATGGTCTGACAAAAAGCATGACATGAGTCATATGAGAGTGTTTGGCTGTGTAGCCTTTGCACATGCCCCAGACGCAGAAATAAGAAAATTGGACAAGAAAGCTGTAAAACTCCGTTTTGTAGTTTATGCAAACAATGCCAAAGGCTATCGGCAGTTTGATGAAAAAATAAGAAGATTCTAATTCGTAGGGATGTCATCTTCGAGGAATCAGATTTTTCCTGGAAGCAAGAAGTAGAGGTTTCTCGTTCAGAGAATGAAGCTACTTTGAGCAGAGATGAGAAAGAAACACCAGTTGAGGAGGACACTGTAAGTGAAGATTCTAGAAAAAGTGTCAGAATCAGAAAGCCTCCAAAAAGATATGGATATGATGAGTTTGCTGATGCTGTGTCTTTTAATCACTATGCCAGTGTTTGCCGTGTTGCGGAACCAAGCAAATTGAAAGAAGCAATGATGAGTCCTAATGGAATGGAAGGATGTGGCAGACTTAGAGTTTGAGTCGCTGTTAGAAAATGAGACATGGGACTTACCATGTCTTCACAACATTTGTGATTTACCAAGAGATCGGAAGGCCATAGGATCGAAATGGGTGTTCAAAGTCAAGCATCATTGTGATGGACAAGTAGAGAGATACAAGTGTGGACTTGTTGCTAAGGGCTACTCACAGAAATATGGTGTTGACTATGATGAAAGTTTTTCTCCTGTGGTACGATTCAGCTCAGTTCGTACGGCGCTATCCTTCGCTGTCCAGAATAAGCTCCATGTACAACAGATGGATGTTGTAACTGCATTCCTAAATGGACATCTGGAGGAAGAAGTCTACATGGAGCAACCAGATGGATGTCAAACCAAGGCAGGAACACTTAGTGTGCAAACTAAAAAGGGCAATTTATAGTCTTAAGCAGTCTCCTCGTTGCTGGAGCAAGACTTTCCCAGAATTCATGAAGGACACTGGCTTCCAACAGAGTATATCAGATACATGTGTGTTTGTGAGATCTCGACAGGAACTAGAGATACTAGCCGTGCATGTTGATCTTCTGATTTTGATCACAGAGTCAATAGAAAGCATGAATGAGTTGAAAGTTGCTCTAAAGACACGTTACAAAATGAAAGACATGGGTGAGCTGTCCGATATATTAGGCATCTCTGTTGTCCAAGACAAGGCAAAGAATTGTGTGTACCTTTACCAGAAGCATTATGTTGAAAACATTCTACAAAAGTATGGAATGGATGCGGCCAATCCTGTTGCAACCCCAGCTGATGCAAGTGTGAAGCTTCTGAAGGAACATGGAATACACTTCCAGACTCCTTTAACCCGAGTGCGAGTTCAATTCAAGACAGGCACTGCCGTATACTTCAACGCAACACAAGCAGCGGAGGACCTGAAAAAACAGGGTCTTAACGTGGAAGACATCATCTGTGAAAGAAAAGGGGACAGTATTACAGAGGAGACGCTAGCCAAACTTGCCGTGGGAGGTGGCTGAGACTTAGTGTGGAGGAGATAGGGAACAGTTCCAGCAAGAGATGCATAAGAGACTGAAGGAGTACCGCAGGGTGGAGATAGACACTACAGCGACGGAGGAGGGGTTAATGAGCGATTCCACTTTTTTTAGGATTATATTGGAATTGCTGATACCTAGACATCATAAAGAGACAGTCACCAGCCCCCTTATTTATTTATTTTTATTTGTTTCTGTTGCTGAGGAAACCCACATAGTGGCCAAACCCCTCTCATTGCTAAAGGTGATATGTCACCGTTTTTGTCAGTTCTCTTCTATAGTCTGTATAATAGTTCTAACACTTGTTATTTCGTGTACATTGTCTTTTTTTACTGTCTAAGGTCTAGGATGTTACAATAAATAGTAACAATGGTGTATACAATGCATTATCGATATTATAACATATTCTCCCTTAATGTAAATGGGCTGAACAATCCAATTAAGCGTAGCAAAATGATAGCTAAAATGAAAAAAAGAAAAGATAAATATAGCATTTTGTCAGGAGACTCACATGTCAGGAGCTGAGCATGAAAAATGAAAGAAGCTAGGTTTTAGGAATACCTTTTTCTCATCTTACAAAAACGGTAGAAAAAAAGAGGAGTGGGAATATTAATCTCAGACTCAACCCCATTTGACTACATATCTGAAATAGAGGATAAAGAAGGCAGGTTTGTTCTGGTAAAGGGGAAAATAGATAAAAAAGAAGTAACATTATTTAACATTTATGCCCCTCCTGGGAGTGAGGCTTCATTCTTTAGAAAGATATTTGATTTGACTGGATTAGAGACATATGGAATACTTATCTGTACTGGAGATTTCAATACAATTCTTAATCCAGCACTAGATACTGTACGACTAACATTAACAGGAAAATAATCGTATAGAAAAACGAGTAAATGGGCTCTTAGTGAACTAGAATTGAAGGATGTGTGGAGAACCTTGCATAATTCTGAAACTTTTTACTCAAGGCGACATGCAACTCACTCAAGAATTTTTTATTTATTTATTTTTTGATCCTACTTTTTGTTTGCATTTCCAAACCAACAAAAACAGACACATATAATCACAAAAACTGCACACAAACACAAAAGAGGAGAGAAAAAAACCCAAAACAAACAAACCAAAAGGGGAGGGGGATAAAATAATAAATATTAACCTTAACAGGGGCATCATAGTACCGACCCAGAGTATTGTTAATTGACAAGCAGAGTCCCATCCATACACTGATTGAGCAGACGCTAGTTTTGTTCAGTGCAGCTGTGGTCTCTTCTACAGTTGCAATTTTGAGCAAAGACACAATCCAGTAACTCTTCAAATTAGTGTCTGCTTCGAACCACATTCGAAAAATTGCTTTTTTGGCAGCAGTGAAGCCTGTAAATAACAAACGCTTTTTGTTTAAAGTAAGCTCAATCGCAGAGCTATCATTCAGTAAACAGAGACAAGGGTCCAACACCAGAGCAACCCCAAGGAGCTTAGACAACATATGAAGAACATACTTCCAAAATACATATATGATGGGACACTCCTAAAACATGTGAAGGAAAGTGCTTGTTGCAGTTTGGCAAAGAGTACAATGTGGGCTCTGAGAAAGATTCATTTCGAAGCGTATATGAGGTGTTGTGTAAGCTTTATGCATCAACTTATAATGACTTAATTGATGTGATAAGCATTTTGATGTTAACGGCAAATTAGACCAAATCTCATCCCAGTCAGGTTGGGCACCCACCAGTCTCAACTCCTTGTCCCATACCGACATAATAGACAGCGGTTTCATGGAGCTTGTCAAAAAGCAGTTGTACAATTTCATGACTAGGTGTCTGGAGCTGCCACTGGGGCTGACATGGGCAGACAGGGGGTGTGAATGCCAGGGTGCTCCATAAACTGAAGATAAAGGAAATTGGAGGTGCCCGGAAGTGAATACTGAAACTGAAGGTCTTGCAATGTCTATAAAGTGCTATTATCGCAAATGTAGCTAAGAGCACGGATGCCTTTAGATAGCCAGATGGGAGAAGTGAATGGTTGTCCGCCTGACATTAAACGGGTTGTTCCATATCGGGGAGGATAAAGTGAATTTGAATGGCCCATCCAGTGTGGTAGAAAAATTATAAATCAACCTCTCTGATAACACAGAGAGTCACTTAGAATAAAAGTCTGGACCTCTCAGTTTGGTGAGTAAAGGAAATCTCTTTTATTCCAGCAATTCCAGCAAAGCGTTCCTGTCACACTCTGGCACTTGGTACCATGGAGCAGACAGAGCAACCAGTTGATAAACCATAACTACCAATTCCCAATAAGGACTTCTAAGTCCTGATTGGTCACAAAACACCAACAAACCGAGTTCAAATGTATAACAAATGCAATTCTACTGTTCCATTGGTTCACCTTGGTAGCAAGGTAAAATCCACCCATTTTGCTCAATTTACCGGAATCTGTCTCGACTGTTAGACTCTACTATATACAATATCTATATGTATATAGATATTGATTACATGACATTGAATCACTGTTAATGTTTGGGTTTTCCATTGATTAATTATTAACACATTGAAGTATTGCCACTGAATCACTGCAAATGCATGGTTAACATATGATTAGTATGATTAATGTAACAATAACTTATACATTTGCACTACCACGTATCATATTATATATTGTCTACTGCAACTACTGTATTTAATAAAGCTATAACTCTTTGTGCACCAGTTGGGGCAGCTTTGAATTTCTTCCTGCAGGTGGTTTCTCCCCCTCTTTGCTTCGCTGTCTCTCTCTCCAAGGTTCAATCTCTCATCAAGGTCTGCGGAACTAACCGCAGGCAGCTATCATGAAGTGCGGTCACACAGTATTCAAAACAATTTCTTCTTGCCTAAGGCCTAAGACATAACAGACCCAATATGCCTCCCGTCCCAGGCCTACCAATGTCCAATTTTCCTTCCACACCAGAAAGAAGCCTTTTCTGTCAGTTCACCACAAACATAAGCACCTGGAGTTTGTGAAACACTACTACAGTTTTAACAGGGAACCAAATTAAATGGTCTGATGAAACAAAAAATGGCACTTTTTGCCAACAAACATTCAAGGTGGATTTGGTGTAAAAAGAAGGATGGCTATAATGAAAAGAACCTTATCCCTTATAGAACTGTCATGCTCCAGTCCTCCGATCCTCCCGTGTGCCACACCCCCTCGTTTGCCTCTTGTGGAATCCCCATGTCCTCAGCTGTTTCCAGTTGTGTTTATTATTTTGGTGTATTATAGTCCGTGTCTGTGTGCCTCACATCAGTTCAGTCATTAATGTTGTGAAGTTGCCTGTCTTACCTTGATTATAACCCAAGTTCACCCGATTCCTGCTCCGACTATAAAATATTGTGGTGGTTCTGTGATTTTGTGAGGCTGGTTTTCCTCCAAAAGCCCTGGAACCCTTGTTATGGTACATGGCGTTATGGACTCCATGAAATACCGGGACATATTAAATCAAGAAACTAACACTGGGCCGTCATTGGATCTTCCAGCAGGACCATCATCCAACTCAACACAAAAATAGTTAGCTCACCATAGAATCAAGCTTCTGCCATGGTCATCTCAGTCCCCTGACCTGAACCCCATTGAAAACATATGGGCTAAGCTGATGAGCAGAGTGCACAAGAGAGGGCCTAGAACCCAGAGATTCTGTAAAGAGGAATGGTCTCAGATGCCCAGCTCTGTATTCTCCAACCTTATAAAATGTTATGAGAAAATTCAGTGCTGTTATACAGGCAAAGGGACATTGTACAAAGTATTAAATCCAGGGGTACCAATAATCGTGGCACGTGTGTTTTTGTTGAAAATAATAATTTCTTGATGAGGGATTTGTTTTTCTTTCAATAAATTTATTTGAATGAAAGGTTGGATGTTTGTCATTTTTACAGTGTGATATGAAACTACTTCACCAAAAGGTGAGTTTTTTCTAACCCCTTTTTACAAATCTTTACAAAAGGTGCCAATAAATGTTTTGTGTACCCAGATGCACCATGTTTAAAAAATCATCACATTCCAAAAAGCAATATAATATTTAACATGAGCAGCTATGTTAATCATTTTAATTATCCTGCTAACCATCGCTGGCAAAAGAAATGAGCAGGAAGGACCATGCTTTATTGATGAAAAAACAGGGTTCCCCAAAGGGTCCTGTATGTGTGCAACTGATGACACTTTGAACACCAGGTAAATCTGCAATACTATACAGTTGGTTTGATCCTCCAATGATTCTTTAATGATTCTCGTTTTAATGAGATACCAGGCAACCTACTCGGTCCCATTGCTAACATGAACAATACCTCTGCCAGTCATTCCCTGTTGGTGAGTGAGAGGCCCTGCAGTAATACTGTACGTTGCAAGCAGGGCAGAGACCTTGAAAGGAGCACTAAAGGGTGAAAAGAATGTTTATCAAAAAGCATAATATGAATGGCCTATCAAAACAAGTCATTTCCTAGACAGGAGTGTCACTGTGCCCTGTAAAAAAATTTGCCGAATATCTATGTCGTGCTCCATTTTACATGATTAACTATTTGGCTTGTAAACTATTTGATAGCATTCAGCACAGTGCATTAAAAAACCTTGAAACTCACAAGAATCACAAACATAATATACCTTGTGATACTTGATGAGATGATGGATGGGTGGATTGAAGAATAGATGGATGCACGTGTGCATGGATGGATGAATCAATAAAAAATATAACATTTATTTACCTATAACCTGACTTACTTAGGGTGGTGCAATGGTTAGCACTGTTGCCTCACACCTCTGGGTCCCAGGTTCGTGTCTCCACCTGGGTCACATGTCTGCGGAGTTTGCATGTTCTCCCCATGTCGTCGTGGGGTTTCCTCCGGGTACTCCGATTTCCCCCCACAGTTCAAAAACATGCTGAGGCTAATTGGAGTTACTAAATTGCCCATAGGTGTACGTGTGGGAGTGACTGGTGAGTGAGTGTGCCCTGCGATGGGCTGGCCCCCCATCCTGGGTTGTTGTCTGCCTCGTGCCCATTGCTTCCGGGATAGGCTCCGGACCCCCCACGACCCAGTAGGATAAGTGGTTTGGAAAATGGATGGATGGATGACTTATTTATCTGTGAATTTGAAGCAGCTGAACATCATACAGAACATGTCATGCTTTCTGAGCTGTCTTTCTCATTTCTTCCAAAATCAGCTAGCTAGCTGGGAATCACTCTTCTCATCACTTGAATGATACAGAAACAAACTGACCTCGGTGTGTAAATCACTCCATTAAGTAGTTCAGCTTTAACTGAAGTGATTAGCTTCTATGGCAGAAAAAAATTGTGACTTAAAACACTGGCATTTCCAAAAATGTTTACAGAATTCTGTCATAGGTCTTGACTACTGTAGTGAAACATAAGCAACTAAAACATTTCAAGTGCTCTTTTTGTTTATTTCCAAACAAAAACAAACAAATGAATGACTGAATGAATTAACTCATAATCAACATTGCTGTTGATGAATTAAAGAACTGAATTGCACTGAAACAGTAAGACACATACATTTACATTTAAATTTGAATGTGTCATGCCCTGCTCGTCCGCTCCTCCTGTGTGCCACGCGCCCTCATTTACCCTGTGTGGATACCCCGTGTTTACCAGCTGTTTCTTATTGTTGTCATTAGTCCTTTGTATTTAAGTCTGTGTTAGGTATGTTTTCCCCAGTCCGGTCATTGACGTTGTTTTATGTAGAGTGGTGTGATAAAATTATGCAGTAGTCTGGTGTATTGGGGCCTGTCTAGCATTGGTTTTGTAACTATATATTGCATTGTAACAGGACCAGAAAATGGTACTTTGCAGTGTATTTCTTCTGTATAACAATTTTCTAAATATTATTCAATCTGGTTATTAACAATAAATATATTTGGGTTTAATTGATACTCAGAAGCCGACATTTAAGAACATGTAGCTTATTAATTGGCTAGATTGTTGTTTTGTAAATTCTTCTCCAACCAAATTTGCTGGGCATTTAATGCTCAGCTGTGACATGTGATCACGTGCAAACCTGAATTACAGACTAAAAGAAACAAATGATCATATAAGTGTATCCGGAACAAACACAGGATGGCTACTGCGTTGTAAGCCATCTGTAATCCAACCAAGAAATTATATACCACCAATTAATATGACATTCTGGATTGACAGTCCACCCAGTGTTTACCCCTGCCCAATGCCTGAAGCTGCGCTCTAGACCCCTGTGCCCCATACATTATAAGCAGTTGTAAGGTGGGTGGATGCATAGATGAATGGATGGATGAGCTTCCTTTCCCTAAACTTTTAGCAGATTTTTATTTCTTCTTCAGATTTTATTGCCAGAATACTTAGATGGATGCTTGCACAATCCTCCACCCTCATGCCTGCCAGGTACTTGATATAAACAATGCAGGTCTGCAGACATCAAGCAGAACAAATAGCAGCAGCAGGAGATTAACGGAGTCTCTCACAGAGAAATTGGTAACTACTTGCAGCTACTGTAAGTAGCTGTAGATGGAAGAGGCTGACAGGCAGATTTTATTTATGTTCTTCTGTTCTTATACTGATGGTTAGTTAGAAAAAAATACATAGCCCTGAACCATGAGGTACAATAACCATGGAACTGCCTTTGGTTTCTTATGTGGCATTTATTAATTCTTCTTGTATATATATTATCACTGCTTCATGTATGCTGGAGGGGTACATGGTAATTGATAATCGAGAAGCAAGGAGCACATGTTATTTACAACATATTTTCAAAGATGTTTGAGGAGGAGGATTTTATCAAGAAGGTCAACAAAGATTGACCTGAAGGTGTTGAAACTGATAATTAATGTCAGATTTGTTGGGCTTCTAGATGAAAATTTCAGGCCTAGAAATCTGTTGACACATGTCATTACAGTGTGTCTGTGGAAGAAAAAATAATATCAGCCTCTCTAATAGCTCTAGTTAAGCCACTTAGAATAAAACTGTGATGATCACAGTTGATGAGCTAAATTTTCTCCTTTATTGAGCAATCATGCAAAGTGCTCTAGTCACACTCTAGTACCAGGTACCTTGAGCACAAAGAGCAACCACTTAATAAACCATAACACCCAATTCCCAATAAGGCCTGCTAAGTCATAATTGGTCAAAAAAGACCAACAAACCAAGCTCAAACATATAACAAACATGATTCTCCACCTCCATTAGTCTTGGGGTGTTCACCCTTCACCTAACATCTGCCCAATTTGCTCAGTTCTCAAAATTTGATACTTTCCCATTGGTCTCTACTGCTCAGTTAATAGTATTGATACTATGGATAATGAGTATAAATGAATACATGGTTAGTATGGATACATGGGTAATCTTGATTATGCATGTGAGCTACCATTTAACCTATTGCGACTACATTCTAAATATACAACATTCTGAATCTTGACCTCAGCCAGTCAGGGCAGTATCAAATCCTTTCCTGCATGTGTTTCCCCCCACCCTCATGCAGCCCATCTCAGGCCTTAGGGCTTGTGAAACTGAGTACATGCAACAGAAACATCCGTGAGACAAGAAGACACAGAACTGAAAACAATCTCTTCTTGCCTAAGGCCTAAGACATAACAGACCCAATATACCTCACACCCCGGGCCTACCGATTTCCAACTTTCTTTCCACATCACTGTACAACTGTATGACATATTGAGTAATGCAAGTAGTAATGCAGAGTATGAAAGGTGATGCTACACATCTGAAACCTAATTGCAAAAAACACAGGTAACTGACAAAACAGGCATTTTTCTACCTTACAAAACAAAATTAGCATGGCTTATATATGAAGTGAAAAGTAAAGTCATATTTTAATTGAATATACTGTAGAACCGTTGACGAAATAGTGCAGTTCCTTTGCTGAACGAGGCCATGTTGCCAAAAAAGTGGTATACAGAATGTTTGTACTGTACACAAAGTACCTTCTACTTAGTGTTCCTTACTGTTCAAGCTGGGTTGTGAAATGTCATAACTCTAAATGGAAGTGACAGCTCCCTGCTGTACAGTATGTCTTATCTGCTCTAACATTATCACATAAAGGCATGTAAAAACTGCAGAGGACTTTATCATTCTCTAATCTGTCTGTCTACACAAGGCAATGCTACATTTACTGACCGCCTTTTCAAGTCACTGCAAGAACAACCTACAAATGGTGCTATCCAATGCCACACACTAAAATCAGTCAAATCATCATCCTACAGGACATGCAATGTGATTCAAAAGAAGGGTGTAGGAGAAATAACTTATTGTACACAGGAGCAACAGAAACAGAAATAATTAGGATCAGCAGAAATAATTATGAAACTGGCATTCACAAATATTATAAAGTGAATACTGAATCAGGGTGCCACCTGAGATACAGACGATGAGGCAACTGTATGAATTTTATAGTAATAATTACATCATTACAGAAGGGTCCAGACTATTCCCTCTGTGTTCCTCTTGATAAAAGTGGCTGCATCTGGAATTAATTATTTGAAAATGAGCTTCTAGTGTGCAATTACCCTTCCTGTTCTCCGATGTCCTTTCTTTCCAGCTCATTTAATAAGATCTAAAATACAGTTAATCAGTACTGTGGGTCATGCATTCAGTTAAATTTCTTATTCAGCTTAATGTTCAAACAGACCAATCTCACTGAAATATACACTACAATTTACATGAAACATCCTCACGAGTGATTGTGAGGATGTTTCCGATCACACTGTGAATTGGTAAATGAAGTATAAATGACAGCAGGGCTCTCAAGTCTTAAAGACAGGCAAGAGTGACATTCCACTAACCCCACCCGCCCCATCCCATCACGTCCTGTCCATTGTCAGGGGATCACAAGGGGCGTGGGTCGGATGGGCCACAGGAAAATGGGTGGTTCATTAATAATTTTATTATGAGTGTTGTTGTTGTTAATTGCTCAGACTTGTGGAAGAAAAGATTTGATACATGGCAGAGAAGATTCAACCAAATACAAAGTACTTATTCAATTTCTGTGTGTGTGTGTGTGTGTGTGTGGATGAAATGATTTGCCTTTTCACCTTTAGTGTAGTACATTCCAGTATGCAGATTCAGCTGTGGCAAATTCTGGATGAAATGACAGGCTTTAATTTCAGAGGCATACTTGCACTTCCAGGATTCAGAGAAGTCAACATGCATAATAACTGTGTTCTCATTGCAGGTCTCAATGACATTTCTGTGTGCTTTTGTTTGATTGTGAACCAAGCACACGTGTTGTGGTCTCGTGTCGAAGCTTCTGATATGAGTGCAGCATCTCAGAGGGAGGCCCACAGTGGATGTTCAGTTTCATGTTGAAGTGGATCTCAGTGGCCGTTTCTTCTTGGACTCTCTGCCACTGTCTCCACTCAACATTAATCCCACCTTCACCTGGAGTCAAAATTGTGTTCTTGTTGAAACACCGTAAACAGGTGCGAAGAAGGCAGGTCTCACTGGCTGGAGAGCAACAAACCAACTCAAAGCTGTCCTCTAGTTCGTTTGACTGTATGACACCTGCTGACCTGAGAACCTGCAGCATTAAGGATGCATTTTCGTGATATTCGCACAGACATGTCTTCCTGTCATGCCTTTGGTGCTGTAACATAGAAGGGCCGAATAGCACAAAAGGAGGAGTAATTGAGCTTTATTTCTGGGTTGCTACTGATGAACTCAAAGTGGAGGTTTAGTATGGAGTCTGTGAGAATCATTCGTTGATGTTTTATCTTGTTTCTTGTGATGGTGTCATTTTTATCTGTAGTGATGCAAGAGGAGTTTATGAAGAACTCTTGAACTGTCTTGCTGATTGAAGGAATGTTGCCTTTTTCTTAGTGGTCTGTTTCTTTTCACTCATTATTTTATATGTCAAGCCAAACTGGCGAATCTTATGTAGCAGTCTATATTTTTTTAGGATCCTTCCGGATAATAATGACAGTTGTAGGCTCATTGATTTTGCTTGTTTGTGTGAAGCTTGCTTTTTCATCTGAAGGTCCTGGCAGAGAACGTTGTGGAAGAGAAGAGTTCGCTTGAGGTTAGGATTTTTAAGATGGCTTCCTGACAACATTTTCTCAGTTTCTGTTTGTGGAGAGTCTATTTGTGCTTTATTTCTATTTCCTTTTTGTTTGTCATTTGATTTATCAGTTGTTTTATCCCTCTTTTTATGCCATTTTCTGATTTCACAACCTGTTTCTCTGTTTTGTTAGCTTCTTAATTTTTTTCTTTTGAAGCCCTTATTTCCCTTGAATGCCTCTCTAGTTTTTCTTCTCCCCCTCTCACTTGCAAGAGCTCGTCTGCTCTTGGTTGGCTCCTCGTCTAGTGGACTATCTGGAGGTGTGTCTTTTTGCTGCACTGCATTCTGCATAGCCCTGCATTTTCTGGACTTTCTCTGAGCATCCCTCCAATACCTTCTCTGACGCCTCTGCTCCCTCTCTCCCAGGTCTCCCATTTGCCTCACTTTCTTCTCTTGAACCCTCTTCTTCCATCTCTGTCTTTCCTTCTCAAGGGTTTCCCTTCTGCTGTCTAGATTACTGTTTAATTTCTCTCTTCTCTTTCTTTGATACTCCCTGTTTCTATTTCTTTGCTCCTCCACTGACAGTGACTGCTTCTTTCTAGCCATGCCTGCCTACAGTGCAGATTAAAGCAATAAATACAAGATGGACCTTAATTGGGAGATGAACTATAAATGTTAGATAGCTAATTAGCATATGTTTCTGTTATCCTAATGACTTTCTATAAGCAGTTTTCAACTCTGTCAGTTTAAGTGTTACCTCCATCAGACAGAAAACCTATGGAGTTGACATCTTACGGAGTTGACAGCATGACATGTTTTCCTATTTTATCGGCGTCTCATACACTGAGGCCATTTTGTTTTTTTCCCAAGATGTTAGCTAGCCTGCTAACCTGACCTAAAAAGACAATATTTATTTCAAATTTTCTTTAATAAGAGTATTACAGTGGGAAGATGGAGTTGACACATCAAAGCTGTCACTGCAGTGATATCAACATTGTTTTATTAAAATATCAAAAATTGTAAAACTTACCAGACTATCTGTCCTACTATTGAACCCACCAATAGCAGGAAAAGCTAATGGGGTCCTAGAGGTTATAGCTGACCATGACTTTACTTGAACAAATTAGACAAAGTCATGGTCACCAAAAAATCAGACGGAGCTGACTGAATATGAGGACACACTATTATAAACATTTTTTTAAATTGATAATATAATTTTAAGTTCTCAGACATGACATTTCATATTCTATTTACTGCTTCAGTTCATTTGACATTAATATTTATCAATTTTTAGCACTTTTTAACAATTTTTGGGGAAGTTAAACATTGTAATGCCCTGCTGAGGCCAGATCAAATTGCATTTACTTTCTTAGTACAGAGCCTGTATTTTAACAAATTGTGATAAATTCCTTTTCTAATATATTATATAGATTTCATAAGTAGGCACAAGTGTGGCAGATTTTACTTTTGCAGTTTTTTTTTTCAATTTTAACATAAAGAAGACTTTTTTATGTGAGACATGTTTTGTCCCTTACCTCAAGAATAAGTGAGCAACAAATGGTAATAGAGATGGAAACAAAAGGTAATAGAGATGGAAATGAAGTAAGAGACATCTCAGGTCTCTGACAGAGAAGAGTTAATTTATACTCTAACTACTGTGCTTCTTTGAAGCATATTGACCTGGACTTGGAGATATCCAGTACAGAAAAAGTGTTTTTGCCTGAAATGCTTTGCCAGTCCAGTAATTTTTCAAATGAATAATAATGGGTCTGCATTTGGTTGATATTTTAAAACTATAAAACTGGAAGTTTTTTTTTATTAATTATTTTTATGCATGTATATTTAATAAGTTAAACTGCATTTGTTCTTTGATTTTACATTTTCTATTCAACTCTTAAGAATGTAATATTTAATGTTTTATAAATTTCTGCAAGTAGCTACTTTCATAACTTAAATAGTGACTTGTCATAAACTCATTCAAATGTTGATCATCCAGGTGTGTTTCCCTGATTGTGACTAGCTGTTTCTTGTTATTTCGGCTTGTTTTCTGTATTTATTCCACATCTAAGACCGTCTGGATCAGATCCGTCATTAATGTTTGTCGCCGTCAGCCCTGTCTCCCCCAATAAATCCTCGTTTTCCTGTATCCTGCCTGCCCATCCACCGGCGATCGTCACACACTGCACATCATTGCAAAATGTTCACTGATCTTTATAAGGGTCTACGCAGAATCCACAGAGACCTCAGATATTCCACAGGATTGCATACATATGAGGAATCCAGTTTTTGCTTCTCAATAAGTTACCCAGATAGTAAAAATAATTACATAAAGTTAATCAAGCTATTTTGCCAAACTATTTAATGCTTTCTGATTTTGTATTTTGTATGCCATTAAATCATGAAAAGTGCTGGGCCAACAACTACAATGATCAATCATTTTAGAGACTTCTAAAATCTAAAATATCTTTAGAAAAACATACATTTCATTGGTTTTTAATTCCCAAGTTTAACATATTTTTACTGGGCACAGTAAAGCACTCATGGGTCCATTACTGTGTGTGAAGACCAGTTATTCATCAAATTCAAACCAAAACACAGATTTATTCAGGGAATGCAGCACTGGCATCTAGAATATCATTTTAAATCAAGACCTTAACCAAGACCTTTACACTAAATGAATTTAAAATAACAGGATTCAAGAAAAGTGACTTGCTCATGCAGTTAATAAGACTTGTCAGGATATTTACCTCCTTGACCATTCTTTTGATATTTTGTGCAAAGAAGAACCTTTCGTAAAACAGCTTGACTAACAAGGACATCATTAGTGGCGACATGTTGCTAATGCACAAGATTAAACTTTAAAGTCTGTTTGTCTTCAAGGCTTTGAATGGACTGAAAAGACCATTTTTCACATCAAAACTATTGTAAAACTGGTAATTTTCTAGCCAGACCAAGCACTGCAGTATTAGATCTACACCCAGGTATTTCAGATTGAAAGCAACATCAAGCACACATATATAGACTAAGCATTCATTTCATTCATCTTTTAACCATTTATCAAGATCAGGTTTGCAAGGAGGCCTGGAGCCTTTCCCAGGTGGCATAGGGAATAAGGTTGGGATACCAATACATCACAGGGCACGTCCATGCACCCGTTCACAGAATCAATAATAATCTACATCTTAATTTGAGACCTCATTTAGTCTAACTGCATGTTCTGAATACCCAGAATAAAAACAAAGAAAAATATGCAAACTCTTCACGCAGGTACAGGTCCGATTCTATGGGGCACCATTTGTAAAGTAATCAAGCACTATTTAACTTTTTTTAACATTTAGTGCACTTTTATTACATTTGGTAGAAATAAAGAGTGTTAAAGAGCAATACAACTTCTTGCTGTGTATAATTTTTGAAAAATTACTTGCTTTTTGTAAACATAAAGAATATGTTTATATGTAAATGTTAAATGTAAATGTTAAATGTAAATGTTAAATGTAAATAAAAATCTAAATGTAAATCTTAAATGTGAATAATAATCTAAATGTAAATGTTAAATATTAAAGTAAATGTATACTCTAAATGTTGAGAACATGCAAATTAAAGCGTGCTAAATGGCTGCCAGTGATGGAGGACAACATTGCGAATTCCAATCCTTTAGAAGCGATAGAACATGCAGTTTTTGCAGGCGTTCCCGCTGCACTATGGAGCAGTTTTCGTGCCACTTTGAAATGCAAACACAACCTTGGCATGCAGGGGAAAACAATTGGCATGACGTATTGTTTTACAGTGTGCAACATGGAGAAACCGTGCCATGTGGAAATACAATGTACAAAATGCATTGCTTTTCAGTGAGTGTTTTAAGGGGAATGTGACACATTGAAAAGTAAAACCATCATCTAATTTATTTTATGTTAACTACCATGCAGTAAAAACAGTCAGAAGGGTTTACTTTACACTATTTAACAATAAAATTGTACCATATCACACTGAAATGCAATGGTATCTTTACTCTGCTGTATCGGCTCATTTTCATTTTGAAAAGTATATTCTGAAATCGTACCAAAAGGAAACGTAATTACTGTCCAGTCACAGCTCTCTAGCAAGCGGGGGGCATAGCTGTGGAAAACGGCCTGAGACAAATGCGTAAAGGCTCATTTATACTTAATGTTCACAACGCATATGTTTATGCATTTGAAAAAGGCAGGGGCTGGACAGACCCGCCTCGTTAAACGCCCAGGCATGCAGATGAGTGGAAACAAGGCACAGACGCAGTAGTCTTGGCCAAAAAGAAGAGGTAACTTTATTTAAAATGCCTTTTCAGCCTCACATCAAGCTGTTACCCCACAATATTGGCATTCCATCAATCATTACAGGCCACATATCAAACAGAAAAGAAAAGAACCTCTTTTACTCTAACCCCCTTTCCTTATATACTGATTCCCAATAGGTTAATTGGGACAGCCTAAAACTACAGGGGGAAACATATTTGAGTAGCATATGCTTACAACTTACAATACATACTTTTACCATCAAACAGAATAGAATAGCTGGCCATTAGCCACCTACATTCCCTGACCTTTCAAACAGTACATCAAACATTGCAAAACAAACAATAATATACATAACATCACTCACCCCACCCCCGTGCCAAACCATCCCCTTCCCCCATTCCACAATTGGCAATAAGGGAACCTTCCCAGGGCAACATGCGCTTCCACAGGGAACCAGTATTCCGAGGGACCAGAGTAAGCAGCAACCGGTGTGGAAGCTGGTGAGAGTTGTCTGCATGTTTGCATACGGTTCTAAATTTGCTATGGAAGGTGGATGAAGCTGAAACAGTGGGTGCCTCACTGTTCAAAAATGTTGCCATAAATAAATGAGCTAAGCAGTAAACTGATGTGTGGCGCTTTACTGTTCTGTGAGCAGGGGACGATGGGAAATGTAGTTCATGCAAATGTAAATGTAAACCATTCCTATGCCACCATTACTCCCCAAACAGAGAACTGTACACATTCATACCAAAATTATTAGTAACCAAAATTCAAAAAGTGACCCCTTCACTTTTTACAATGCATCATGGCTGCCACACGTTTTCTGCATTCATTCCATGCGTCTTAGGTGCACCTACGCAAGGAGTTAATGTGACAGGTACATGAGATGCAGTACCATCAAAAGTTGGGGTGGCAGTAGGGTCACCTTTTATCACGAGACTATGTTTTTATATACAGTAGTTAGTATTAAAATGCGAGGACTGTTGTGTACAATGAATCTCTAACTTTCATAAACAACGTTATCTTTCAATACCGTTCTGGTACTTATAAATCTTGGTTATTAAATTTGCCAAAAGTGTGAGGTTTAAGTTTCGCTAGAACATTTATATTGTTATAGGAAACAAAGTTTAGCAAGCTGTGCAATTTTAATGACAGCTCTTTTTCAGGATTGTCTAGTATATCTTTAACATTAATTTAAAGTTTACCGCCGCTACTTCTGCCTGAGATCTGCATCAGTTCTTCTAGCCATTCCTAATCATGTTCATCCTAGCTGTTTAAATCACTCATGAATAGATGTGTTTGTTGAAAATTGATTTATATTGAACTATTTTTTAAAAATTTATAAATACTACAATACTTATTGCAGAAATGGATATCCAGTGGCGTGCAGCCTGATTACTTAATTCAAACTACTACGAGATATCTAAAAACATACAAAGCAACATTCAACATGGAGTAGTAAAGTGATATGAGGCAGAGCAAAGTACGGTGTGGAGCAGTGGTTGGAATACAGAGAATACTCCAGCAGTATTAAACAATTAGCAACTTGTTCACTGTGGAGGCAGGGAGTGTGCATCATTTCATGTCTCAACCTCATACAAAATAAGTGAGATCGGAAATGAAGGAGCAGACCAAGATGGTTTTCTCGTACTGCCCCAACTGGTGCACAGAGAGTTGTAGTCGCAGTAGGCCATACACAATATGTTATGCTGTAGTACAAATGTGTAAGTAGTTGTCACATTAATCATATGTTAACCATGTACACTGCTCAAAAAAATTAAAGGAACACTTTCAAAACTAATCAGATCTCAATGGGAAAAAAACTGTGCTGGATATCTATACTGATATGGACTGGGTAATGTGTTAGGAGTGAAAGAATGCCACATTATTTGATGGAAATGAAAATTACAAACCTACAGAGGGCTGAATTCAAAGACACCTCGAAAATCAAAGTGAAAAAATTATGTGGCAGGCTAGTCCATTTTGCTGAAATTTCATTGCAGCAACTCAAAATTGTAATCGGTAGTTTGTATGGCCCCTACGTGCTTGTATGCATGCCTGACAATGTTGGGGCATGGTCCTAATGAGATGATGGAGGGTGTCCTGGGGGATCTCCTCCCAGATCTGGACCACTGAGCTCCTGGACAGTCTGAGATGTAACCTAGCGGCGTTGGATGGACCGAAACATAATGTTCCAGAGGTGTTCTACTGGATTTAGGTCAGGCGAACATGGGGGCCAGCAAAGGTTATTAATTCTTTCATCCTCCAGGAACTGCCTACATACTCTCGGCACATGAGGCCGGGCATTGCCCTGCACCGGGAGGAATCCAGGACTCACTGCACCAGCGTAGGGTCTGATTATGGGTCCAAGGATTTCATCCCGTTACCTAATGGCAGTTGAGGTGCCCTTGTCTAGCCTGTAGAGGTCTGTGCGTCCCTCCATGGATATGCCTCCCCAGACTGTCACTGACCCACCACCAAAACGGTCATGCTGAACAATGTTACAGGCGTCGTAATGTTCTAGACAGCTTCTCCAGACCCTTTCACGTTTGTCACACGTGGTCATGGTGAACCTGCTCTTATTTGTGAAAAGCACAGGGCGCCAGTGGCGGACCTGCCAATTCTGGTATTCTATGGCAAATGCTGATCGAGCTCTACGGTGCCTGGCAGTGAGTGCAGGGCCCAATAGAGGACATTGGACCCTCAAACCACCCTCATGAAATCTGTTTTGGATTGTTTGGTCACAGACATTCACACCAGTGGCCTGCTAGAGGTCATTTTGTAGAGCTCCAGCAGTGCTCATCCTGTTCCTCCTTGAACAAAGGACCAGATACCGGTGCTGCTGATGGGTTAAGGACCTTCTACGGCCCTGTCCATCTCTCCTAGAGTAACTGGAATCTTCTCCATGCCCTTGAGACTGTGCTGGGAGATACAGCAAACCTTCTGACAATTGCGCGTATTGATGCGGCATTCTGGAGGAATTAGACTACCTGAGCAACCTCTGTAGGGTCCAGGTATCGCCTCATGCTACCAGTAGTGACACTGACTGTCGCCAAATGCAAAACTAGTGGAAAAACGGAGGGAAAAACATCAGTGGCCTCCACCTGTTAAACCATTCCTGTCTTGGGGGTTGTCTCATTGTTGCCCCTCTAGTGCACCAGTTGTTAATTTCATTAACATCAAAGCAGCTGAAAATAATAAACAACCCTCTCTGCTACTTAACTGACCAGATCAATATCTCAGAAGTTTAATAGACTTGATGCTATACTCTGATTAAAAAGTGTTCCTTTAATTTCTTTTGAGCAGTGTATTTACAGTAAATCAATATATATATCCATACAACAAGAAGATGTCTAGTGGTTGAGACATGTTTTGGAAAATTGAGCAAAATGGGTGGATGTACCCTGCCAGCAAGGTGAAGCAATAGAGCAGGAGAATTATACTTGTTATACGTTTGAGCTTGGTTTGTTGGTGTTTTGTGACCAGTCAGTCCTTATAGGGAATTGGGTGTTATGGTTTATCAACTGGGTGGCATGGTGGCGCAGTGGTTAGCATTGCTGCCTAACAGCAAGAAGGTCCTGGGTCCTTTCTGCGTGGAGTTCGCACGTTCTCCCTATTTTCAGCCTAGTTTCCTCCCAAGGTCCAAAAGTGTGTAGGATAGGATGATTGGTGAGTCGAAATTGGTCCTGTGAGTATGTGCACCCTGTGGTATGTTGGTGACTGCCCAGGGTTGGTTCCCGCCTGTGCCCATTGTTCCTGGGATAGGCTCCGGTCCCCCCCAGTTGGGATTAAGTGGTTTCAGAAAATAGGTGAGTTTATCAACTGGTTGCTCATTGTGCTTGGGGTACCTTGTGCCAGAGTGTGACTGAAGCACTTAGCTGGATTGCTTGAATAAAAGAGATAACTGAGAAGTCTGGAGTTTTATTCTAAGTGGCTTAACTAGAGTAATTAGAGAGGTTGTTTTATAATTTTTCTAACACACCGGTCGATTACCAGTACCAAAAATTCCAGTACCTAAAGTACCAAACCACCTGCAGTACATTTTTGGTACTTTCCGTCACATCAATTGTTTTCCCCCACAGGCCAATGTCGTGTTTGCATTTCAAGGTGGCATGAAGTATGCTCCATAGTGCATCACAAACACCTGCCAAAACTGCAGGAGAAGAATTCGTTATGTTGTCCTCCATCACCAGCAGTCACCTAGCACGCTTTAATTGTTACTGCCCATTTCCATGTAAACAAGTCAGAGGGGTGTGGGGAATTCCCATATGTTCTCAACATTTAGACTTTACATTTAACATTTACATTTAGCATTTAACATTTGCATATAACATTTATATACATATTTATATTTTACATTTATATGTAACATTTACATTTAATATTTACATATAAACATATTTTTTGTATTTACGAATAGTACGGAATTTTTTTAAGTTTAAACATAGCAAAAAGTTGTGATGATCTTTACCACTGTTTATTTTTAGCTAAATATAATAAAAGTGCTACTGTACTGTACCTACTATAAGTGTTGAAAAAGTGGCAAGCAAAAAAGAGTTTAATGACTTTACAAACGGCACCCCATAGGATTCAGACCCCCAACCCAAGAGGGGTGAAGCAACAGCACCACCCTTTAAGCCACCTACTTTTTTTTCAGGCCATGAAAAATTACAAAAACTTGCATAATTAGGCCTGCCAAGCCAAAACCTTACAGCAGTGTCACAACGCTACTCTTGACTGAAGAGTGCAAATCATGACAAAAATGGTAAGCTACAGGTTTGAATTATTATCTAACAATGAAAATAATTTTTATTAGAAAAATAAAAAATGTCCAATAATGTAAAGCACCCTTATATTACCTGAGAAATATTCAGTTATATGAATTTCATATTAAACCATTTAGCCCGCAGTGTGATTGATAATTCGTAATTTCATGGTATCTATGGCGCACTTCTGGAAAAGCATCCTGATTGCTATTTCCTGAGGGAAAATATTAGCATAATTGCTGCAGATGTGTGCACATTAAACAGTCATTTAAAATTCAGTGCCATCTCAAAACATGCTATTCAGGAAGTCTCTAACTTCTAAATAAATGCCTAAATAAGTGCCTATTCAGGAAGTCAAGTGCAAGACCATGCTTAAAACCAAACTCAACTGATGCCATCTTTACTTGTTGCATTATCATAATGCTTGGAAAATTAGGAACCCAGTACTATCTGTTCTTGAAATCAAGAGAAAAAATAAGCTCTTGCCTTGTTTGAATATTATTAATAATAATAATAATAATAATAATAATAATAATAATAATAATAATAATAATAGATTATTTTATCCTCCAGTCCTCAAAAAGATAAATATATAATCATAAATCAGTGCGCTAATAATTAAATGGTGATGAACCAATTTTTAGATGCAGAACTAAATAGGAAGAATAAGAAAAATGTACACAACAAAAATTCTATAAACTCTATAAACAGTTTCAGTAACTGATCATGAACAGAAGTAGAATTAAATAGCATTGCATCTCCCAGGCCCAAATCCTCAGGTTTTTGGGGCGTAGTTTCATCAACTCTCTCATAGAGCATCTGAATTATTGGTTGCTATACTCCCTTTTAATCAGCACAGGAATAAATGTTGACAGCAGATCTAATCATGTACCTCATTGGTTTTATTTTGGAAGGCACTGTGTTTTAACACGAATGCAAAATCTCTGTTGTGCCATAATATTACATATCACACATAAATCTAAAAGAAAAGGTGATTTGTGTAACACTGATTAAGCTAAGAAAGGTTGTTGGTTGACAGAGAAGATTACCCAACAGGAAAAAGGAGAAACAGGAAATTGCAATTAGCTTTCATCCTAAAGTCCAATGATTTTCTAGAGAACTTTTTAAAGCTCATAAACATAGTGAAACATTGTTGATTATTCTAATTATTGTATTAATTACTGTGATCATTCAGCCAGATGGATGCTTTATATTACACTCCCCCCCCCAAATGCTTTCAATAATATTTAATTAAACATCCAGAGGGGCCTCTTCCCCTACGTGATCACATATAAAGTATGTTTTTGCATCACTTCAGTGAGTACTATGGGGGGGGGTTTGTCAAATTCTGAATATACAATGGCAGAAAACATTGTAAACAAAACAAACATCTCTGCACATGTCTTTGCGATGGATTATCAGCTTAATGAAGTATAACAGCTACACAGAGAAACTACACAAGCACTTAGTAATAATGCAGTTTCATCTACACTCAAATATAATACATTTTAAAATAAACATCTATCCATCCATATTTCTTAACTGGTTAAATTAACATCAAATATACACACCATAAACACAAGCATAAATATAAAACATAACTAAATATTTAGAACTAAAGCCTGCTATGTCCTCACTTAAGCTTTATGTTGCAGGTTGGTTATTGAACATGCTTTTTATTTAGGATTTCCTTCAGTTGCTTCCCTATATGAGTGTGGTTTGTAAATCTATGAGCATTGCTGTTCTCTCCCTAGGATGGTCCTAACGAGCCACACTAATTCATCATTTGTCTTACCACTCATTTCACCCCTTGAGTGACTCACTCCATCTGTGTCTCGTTTGCTCTCTCATCAGTGGTATATTAAAGTGCCTCCCGGCCCTGTGCTCCCCAGTCCTGTCATTGATGTCATTCCCTGCATGTACTCCAGTGCTTTACCTGTGTGCTTTGTCCCGTTTTGATTTGAATAAAGCCTGTTCATCCCCTACTACTACCTTCATCTCTTTCGGTGCCTATTCATTACAAAATGACAGCAGCAATCCTCAAGAGTCTCTCAATCTCTATGTTTCCACATGCTCTCTCTCCCTGGTCGCCTGCCTTTGATCTCCACCCAATCTTCCGGTCTGTTTGCCTTAGTGGTTTGTCAACAACCCTCTTATTGATCCACTGAGCAATAGCAACTTGGAGAAACTCAAAGATGTGGAGGAGGACCCTAGAGAATTCTCAGGCATGTGGATTGCCCTTTCGGTGTCGATATTGTATTGAACTTCCTACTGCTTCGAGAAGGACCTGCCCATGTTGCTACTGTACCCTCGGAAACCTGAGGCTCAGGGTTGAGCTAGCCTCCAATCTGTTTGCTAGTTTCCCTCTGCCATCAGCCTACTCCCACAACAAGAAACGGAGATGGACGAAGTAGGCTGACCACGCGGCAGAGTCCGTCCCTGCTGCTAACTCAGGAGGGGCTGCTGTCACTGCCGCGACCAGCCCAGGAGCGGCCACTGCCTCATTCAGACAAGGGGAGGTTTCTGCCGCTTCGTCCAAACCACAAAAGTCTAGCCTTAAAGAAGCCACTGCCGCATCCAGCCTAGGTGAGGCCACCACCGCTGCCATCCTTGGCCCAAAGAAGGCCATTCAGCCCTTTGCCCATCTCCATCTTGCACGTCTTTAGATGTCCCGGTTCTGTCCTACCCAACTCCAGGCCCCTTGGCTCAACCCCATCTGCCTCCAAGTGTCCCAACTTCACCATGTTCGCCTCCAGTTATCCAGTCAGATCTGGTCCTGTTACCTGAGGTCCAGCTGGCACCCTCCTTGCTGTCCCTGGATGTCCAATCAGTGCCCACCCCACTGTTCCCGCATATCCAGCTGATGCCCACCTAGCCGCCTCTTGATGTCCCATCGGTGCCCAGCTTGCCTTCTCCAGAGGTCCCATCGGCGCCTGACACCCCAGCCGGCACTAACCCTGCACCTGACTCCCCAATCGCCACCAGCCTAAAGAGGGTGGATCCAGAGAATGACCCACAAGTAGACATGGGGCTATATTTTCCACCGGTGCAAAGTGCGATGCAAAGTGATTTTGCTAGTTTCGTACCAGTGCATTGTTCATTTTCAGGCCAAGTTGTCAAAACAGTAAATGATTTCGCGCCTGCTGTCCATTCCTAGGAGTGGTGTTTTTTAAATGAGGTGTGGCTGGGTGCATTGTCGAAGCACTGCTATTTTAAGGCAAAATCCCTGTTTAAAAGTCAGTGGGCCATTATTAATAATTTAAGCAGCATGTTTTATAAACGTGCGGGTGCACAACGCTCGTTATTGACATGGACACATGCTCAAAGTGCAGTAATGATATTTTATTTAATTTATATTTATTTTACTACAGAGTACAACTGGTCATTTCATGTAATCACACTGTTCAATAAAACACCAAAAAAAAAAACAGTAAGTCAAGAACAAACTGTATCATTAAAAAACAGCTTGAATTAGTTATCAGAATTAAGCACGTATTGTAATAGGTCCCCGTTCCCAACCACTGTGCTCATTCAGCAGCAAGCTTCCCTGTCTTCTGACATCATTATACCGCTTTCTGCAATGTGCGAATGATCTGGTGATGCCAGAAAATGAGGACACACTCGTTGCTGCAGTACTTCCCAGTCCTGTGCTCCACAGTCCTGTCACTAACATTATTCCTTGCGTGTACTCCAGTGCTTTCCCCGTAGCCATCCCATTTGAATTGTCGCAGTTTGCTTTGCTTTATTCTGCTCTTGTTATTTTGAATAAAGCCCTTTTTGTTCATCCATACTCCTGCCCTGGCTTCCTTCAATGCCTGCTTTGAACAATCTGAATGTCATGCACTTTATTTCTATAACTTTTTTTTATAAAGTGTTTTCTAAGACCTGTCAGGTTGGGAAATGTTCACTCTACATGAAATCTAGGTTTCAGGGAAATGTAATTCTTTGCAGACATCACTGCAAGCATGCTGTATGAATGTAATTAACGAGATTTCCAATGATCATGATTTTGCAATTATGCGTTAAATGTAATTTTGTTTCCAATAATTGCATGGCAAGAACACAATAATCTCCTACTAGTAATTTTCTCTTCTATGCAGAAAATCCAGTGGTACATATTGCCAATTATATTTTATCTTTTCACATTTGTCTTTTTCCTCATGTGTGCTTTTAACAACTGACAGTCCACTAACCAGAAATTCAAGGAAATTTGAGCAATGGAACAAAAATGGCTCTTATTAGTATGTGTATATAACTTTTTCCTTCTTTCAAACAGTGTGCTGAGTACCAGGTACTATGGATATTTTCCCATTTTGGCTCTTTATATTTGGAGTTCTTTGGTATGCTCTACTTATATGAAGTTTCCCTCAGAGTTTTGCAAAGCAGTGGTGTTTCATAATCCTTTCATATTTTGACTTAATCCATAGTTCAAAAATGTTGCTATCCTTAACGGCAATAAGTGTCTTACGAGACACAGTATAAGGTTTTAAATATTAAGATATTCAATTTTAAGTGGATGAAAATTGTTTGGTACTTGCTAAAGATTCCTTCTTGCATAATTCATGTATTTGTTGAGTTTTCATTAAGAGATGCATCTAATCTCTGTTATATAGATGATCTGTTTTCCAGAATTAAGGTGCAGTCTAGTAGGGCTATCTAATCCAGGCCAGATTATTCTGACAATGCCATACGTAGCTTCCAGCAATATGTAATTGTATTACTAATTAAGCTATTAGTAATATCAAACTAATTATAGAAAATACAGCTTTATTCTTTTTATAGAAATGCTATCAGTTAACGTCTTCCATATCCTTTCAATCATCAAGCAGTTGGGTTTGGGTATATTTATTGAAAAATGTTGTTTTAACATTTTTGTGAGGACTCAGTCTAATGTATCAATGTGTATTGTTACAGAATGATTTAAATGATTCGGAAATGCCACTGAAACAGGCAGAATGATTTGCAGTAACTAACCAATTACTGGGATCTGGCTTGTGAAGGATTTGTTTTTAAGGCACCTCACACAGAGAAGGGGCTGGAGAAGAAAATCTCCCTGGCGTACCATACATGGAGTGGGAGTAGCTGATACCCTATTTTCTGCAATCCACCACATTTCTTTTGAACTTCTTGGCTCAGGCCCCGCAGATGTAACAGCACGTGTCCTCAGTTTCCCTGCCTTTTGCTAGATGGTCTCATTAGGGTATCATGTCCTATAAAGTCAACAAGCAGGTTTGTCAAACCTAATGAGAAATTTAGTAACATCACTAGAGGACCACCTCGTGGAGGTAAAAGAAGCACAAATACATGTTCTGAAATATTCTACAGGGGATAAGGCTTTGTACTTAAGAGATGCCCAATTGCCTTTTGAGCCCAGGAGCAAAATATCCATACTTCCTAGCTGGCAGAGGTGGATCTGCATCATTAACTTCAGCTCTCAGCAGGCATATAAAACCATTTCCAAGGTGCTCCTAACAAATTCTTTATTATAGAACTCTAGAAGAGAATGACAGAAAACAGACAATTTTGCTTATTGTGAGTCTTTTGAAGCCTGTAAAGAAATTTACATAATACATTATTCTTTCTTCGATTCCAAGGCAATCTGTAATCACAGTAGACATTAGATATTTGCACACACATACTCAATCAAACACTACATGCAATTTATAGATGTCAATTAGCCTAACTGCATGTCTTAGGATGGTAGGAGAAAACCTGAGTCCTTCAAGGAAACCTGCATGACACCGAGAGAACATGAAGACTCCACACACCCAGAGCAGAAGCAAGATTCAGAGTCCCAGTTCCATTGGGGCAATGCAACAGTGCAATCCTCTTAGGCCCTGGGCCAATCCTCATTACATTTAGAGCAATATAAATGTTAACAGACAGCAGGGGATGGTCATTTCAGAAGTTACTGCCCTATTGTGATAAAAGCTTGGGAGTCCGTTGTGGATTTATTGACAGATGCACAAAGAACAAAGCTTAATTTACTTTTATTAGCTGCAAAGATTACTGCTATCTCTCTTTCTAAATTTAACAAAGCTCATGCCACTCTGCAATATAAATCTGTAATATAAAGACAAAAGGGAATTGCGTCAGAAGCTGTTTGCTGCCCTGTTCAGAAAAGCAATAGCTTAAATATGAACAAGTGTAAAAGCAGTATAGGTGTTCCATTATCACAATGAATGTGATTTGGAAGACCTATGCTTTGTACAAGGTGTGGATATTGCTGGTAATTATGTGACTTAAGTAGTTTTGATAGGGGTAGCATTGTGACACATGGTGTCCAACAAATTATTTAACACATTTGCAAAAATGCTGATTAATATTATGAAGAGTGTTAATTGCCTTATACCAACTATTATCATTTCTAATTCTAGACTGGATCATGCTGTAGTGTGCTGTGTCAGCTCAGATGTCTTTGGGCAGGAAGAAATTGTCTCCCCCTCGTAGTGACCACTGGAATACTGTTACGGAATATATGTTAATGACTTAATAGTTAACAGTTCCTGTATTTAGCACAATAACAAGACACTTATAATAGACCTATAATATACTGTATCTTAACATGGTCTAAGTTTTGGGAATCCCCCCCAGTTTTTCCTATTTGTTCCATTCTGCTTTAATAAAACATAAACATTTTGTCCTCATTTGCTATACCAACTGACCATATGATAACAGTCTTTCAAACTGCCTCTGTCACACTAGGCAAGCTGCCATATTATATCAGGAGAATTAAGATGACAATAGCAGCGTGATAAGACATACAACCAGGGTGGCTGTAGTGAGAGTTTCATCAGGTTGCATCTTCAGGAAAATGGGCAGCATATTCCTCTATCTATGAGCTTCTTCACCTTAATGTGAACAGCCAAGCCATATGTGAATCAAAGCAGAACAAAGGGCCCAATTTTGTATGTAGATACCGGCCTCTACAAGAACTGGGTTTCTAACCAGTGTGTGTGACATAATTCTGGAATGAGCTATTTTCTTTCTGAAATTAATGTGAAATAATAAAAACAATACATTGCTACATAAAGTGCTTAGTTCTGCATTTATTAGCATGTAATTTCAAACGTCATTTGTGTTTTATTAGCACAATGTCATTTGACAGTATTGACAGGCTTGTATGACAAGCCATTTATCCAGTCTGGGATGATGTTTATATCTCTCGTGTTTATTTTAGACTTTATTTGGTTTTATTGTAAAAGAAACAAAGTCCTAGTTAAGATGGTAATGAAACTATTCATATACCAACCTTTAGGAGGAAATTATATATATATATATATATATATATATATATATATATATATATATATATATATATATATATATAAGTAATTTTATGCAATTAAATGGTAACGCTTTACATTAACTGTACCTTCATAATGCTTTTATATTGCATCCATAAAATGTTCAGTACACCTTCATAATGTATTCATTAAGTATTCATAAAACATTCATAAGCATACCTTAACATCCTAACATCCCTTAACAGCTGTAATAAATATTAATAACAAACATTATATAATAACAACAAACATTATAATTGTATAATCATGTAATGTGTCACGATCGGGCTTGAACGGAGCGATCGCTCAGGCTGGAGAGCGGACAAGGAGCTGGCAGGAAGGCAAAAGTCGGGGAAACTAGGGGTTTATTCAGGGTAACCGGAATCAGGAAACATCTGACAGGTACTGACATCGACAAACATCAATGACGGACAAGGAACCAGCGCAAGACACGGACTGAAATACACAAGACTGGGCTAACATAATCAGACACAGCTCGGTACGATCAGGGAAGCACACGTGGATAATCAGGGGGGCGTGGCACACAAGAGGATCGTACGTGCCGGGTATGACATAATGTTTGTTATTAATATGTATTAAAGCGGTTAATGGATGCTAGGATGTTAAGGTGTACTTGCATGCTGCTTACTGTATGAATGCATTATGAAGGTGCATTGAATGTTGTATGAATGCATAATTAATGCATTATAAAGGTGTACTTAATGTATAGCATTACCAATTAAATATTAAAATGAATATTTTATTACTTTCCAACATTAATATGCTTTATACATTATTGTCTTCATTTTCAAACATCCAGTGTGATGTCTGGTTGGGAGATAATATTTGTTATAATTAGCAAGTGCTCAACTCATATTTCAAGAGAACCTCTGTCTCCAAGATATTCAAAAGGTGGCTAATTAACAGGCCCACTTTTCTGAGAACAACCCTAGTCTGGACTCCAAGATGTCATCAAGTGGGACATGATCAAACAAACTGCATGGGTAGGCTACAATAAAGTAAATAAGTAAATACTACTTGCTTGAAATTTATTGAGATTTAAAATGTAACAGAGTATGGCTTCATCTTCGTAATGATTGTGTGATCATCACATCGCCATTTTTTACACTACTTTCAATGGCAGAATTATATTGACTTTTCCAGAAAGATTGTGCGGTGGAGTAAAGAATATTGCTTAGGAGCCATTATCATTCTGATCACTTAATGAACTTCAGAAAATGCTTACTACTTTCAAGTATGCATTAAATGCACCACAATAAAAAAACAGTAAAATAGTACTTGGTATGACAAAAACAGAGATACTCAGGAGGAGCTTCTATCCTCATGCCATAGGACTTCCTAATCGGGACATGCCACCACATCCGTAATATACACAACCCATGTAAACTCTTCCTAACTGTCACCAATCTGCTGTTTTTACAAACTGTAAATTACATGTCCACCCACCTTTGCTGCTTACATTTATATTTATACTTATGTCACCTGCACTTTAAATACAAAGTTTTGTCATCATATGCACATGTACAGTTTTAATCGTAACATTATTTTCTATATTACAACTTCTGTATTTCTCTATATTATGCACACTTTCATGAAGCTTTATTAAGACTGGTGAAACATGCCGGTAAAATATACATGACTGCAAAATTAAAGCGTGTAGGTAAAAATGTACGTTCAGTAGCCTAGATAATGGATATGTTAACAGAAAACATGTAATACCACTGTAATTGTTTAATTAGTTTTATATTGGGTTATCTGGGGGTTTGAACTCCTAATGAAAAATTCAATCCCACTCCAGTCCTGACTACTTCTCTTCCTTTACTTGCTCCAAGTCAGCCATATAATTGAGCATATCAGACAAAACAATGAACCTCTTCATTGAAATTTTCACAAATTTTGATCTGAATTGGTTATGATTAAAAGCCAAAATATTATCATATAGCAACCAAGATAATGCATTACAGACTGCACCCTTTGACCTTGAATAGAAAAGTGATAACCTACTGAAGTAGGCCTAATGAAAGACCTAACACGTACATTTGTATCATTTTGACAAGGTATAAAAATTCATGCCTACAATGTGAAAAGTGGAATTTTATTGCAAAATATAGTTTGACTTAAGACATCATGTTTGCATTATGTGAAATATTTTATAATAATGACTGTCAAATGAAAATCACACTATTATGAAATATAAGATTATACATATAGAGCATAAACAGTATCAATTATAAAGAAAAAAGAGTTATAAATACTCTTTATGAATTTATTTAAAAATAGGACATAAATTATTGAAATATATATTAATGCATTCATTAATGCATCTCTTTATTTTCATTATGGCATTCATTGCAAACATCATAGGCGGTTTGATTACCCTGGAATGCACCAATAGCATTTCTTCTTATGCTTCTTTTGATGTTTGGCAGATTCTGCATACGGAAGTGATTAAAATGCTTATTTAAATATGTTGCAGGAAAGTGAGATCTGATTACAAATAGTTGGTCAAGACGTATGTGGAGACGCATGTTGATGCCAGCTGTGAACAGGGCCTAAATAATAGGAGCTGAAAATATTTACTTTTTTCATTTATTGCATATTTTATACATTTTATAATATCATGTTAGGCAAAATACCATAATCTGAAAATAAAGAGATTTTACATTGGATGTGGTATATAGATGTGAAATGGTCAGCAAAGAAAAGGGATATCAGTAATAAGTATTAAAATGCCAGTTATAGCATCTGATGCTGAAAAAACACCACACAGGGAACTTCAAGAGAGGACATAGATTCAGAGGCATAGACAAGCAACAATGACAAGACTAGCAAACACAGAACTGGAGAGAACTTAAATACACTGACTAATGAGAGGCAAACAAGATACAACTGGAAGTAGTACACATGAGGGCAGGAACGAGAGGTGAGGCAAATGGGCAACAGGTGTGGCTTGTTTAGAGCCACACCATGGAGGAAATAGGAGGATGAGGCAGACGTAGTGGGCTGGGCATGACATTTAGACTTGAATCTAACCAAATTGGACCTTTATACCAGAGTAGTGGCTTGAAATATGTCTGAATTTTGTAAATAATAGGTATTCGTGCAAATTTATTTTCATGTAAGACAGAATCATTTTCCAATAATATGATCAAACTGTAATTAACGACACACTGCGAATTAGAAAAAATAACAATATAAAATAACAGTCAACTCTCAGAAAATGTATCTGAACAGTTAGATGGAACAGACGCCATGAAAATAATTTCAAACAATAAAATGACAATGCTCTTTTGATACAATAACCAAATATGGCAGCTTGGCCATTTAATAGGAGTAGTGTGGAATTCAGGTAATGAGCGTCATATGTTTCTTTAAAATTAGTTCATAAAATGTTTTGACTGACAAAATACTGTAACATTCTTCCATAATATAAGAGTATGTATGCCATTAAAATATGGCAACTTCATTGATAAATGGCTACACTCTTCATTACCCGAATCTAAAAAAAAACCTGTTTTTCTGACTCATCAGTTTTCTAGCAGTCAAGAGTTGGCCAATATCAGGATTTGATTTCCTACAAAGAGAATGGGGTAATCAATTCCCACAGAGCCAGTCAGCAAGACTAGATGGCTGGATTTCAGATAAACCTTATTTGTTGGATTATTCCTGACCTAAGCGGGGACCTCTCAGTTTGGATATTATCTACTAATGTAATTGCCTAAATGAGAGATTTAGACTGCAAAATGGGCAGGACAAAAGGGATATACAAACTCGTTTTCTGCAACATGGGTAGGAAATAGACTCTGGACAGCAGAGTTCACTGAAAGAAAATCTACTATAAAATGAGGTCAGGACCCCTTTTAAGAAAGTTAAGCTAAAATGGCATGGAAAGTGAATGAATTCTTCCAGTTTCTGCTGCATCCACAAAGCTGATCCTATTTATACCATAAAATGAACTGGCTCAATCAAGGCTGGCTGGATTTTACCCCACCTCTGTGTGGGGAGTGTTCTCCATGTGTTTAAACAGGTCTCCTCTGCATACTCTGGTTTATCCCTTCATTTTAGTGTAAATATTTTCTCCTGTATGTTTGTTCATTTTAAATAAAATGATTTAATAATTAAGTATAAATGAATTTTATGAATTCACCACTCCATACATCTATATATTTGTTACACTATAAATCCTTCTGGTGGATATTGCAATAGAAGAAATTTTACTATAGATTTTACTAAATTTTACTATGCTTCTTACTATAAGTAGAAGAAATCTACTTGCAATTAATTATGAACTTCAGTTTTTCACTGCATTTTATTTTCAGATAACTGGGATAAAATAATTATGACATACCTAAATGACACAGGTCTATACAGTGTTATAGGTCACACAAAACAGCACAGTTTTTCAGCTCCTCCAGTTCCAAAAAAACATTGAAATAAATTTTGCGTTTCAGAGTGCCTTTATCAAATTTGTATATTGTAAGACTCCCTTGGAGATTTCATTCATAAAATATAATTCTGTGCATTTCTTTCTAACAGCATGTTTCATATCAGCTAACTGGACTGCAATGCCACTACTCAGCTGTGTCCATATCTTACACTGCTACTGGACTCCATTTTGACATTCGCTTGAACTGTTACCTGTTCTCATCACATTTCACAGTTCATTCAGCACATCGCTAAAGGCTCAGAACTTGGGTCTCTTTTCTTCTCCTTTTTCCAGTTTTCTTTTGGAAATATTGGCATGACTGTCAAGGTGCTGCATACTGATCAGTCACTTCATTGGCTGAAATTCAATCTTCCCAAGACATTCCACCTATTTAAAGTATCCCAACAGTATTTGAACCAATTTCAAGTATCCCAAAGGCAAAATGTTAGATTTGTAGAATATATCATATAAAGTTTATATCTAAAAAACATGAGCATTTTTGAAAACATGTTGTAAACATATGGCTTGACAAGAGAAAGGTAGACTTTTTTTCTTTTTACTGTAGAATATTTTTTTTCTTTTTTTGTAACTAGTCCCATTCATACCTCTTAGCATCAAAAAGGACATCTTTACTGCTTTTTTAAACTTGCCTGTTGTATTCTCACCAACAAAGTGAGAAGTAATGAAAATGCCCCTAGCCGCTTCGACTGTTTTTCCACAATGAGTATTTTCAATCATATTTTATTAAACCAAGCATTTATAAAAGCAAAGTTGTTTCCCCCTCCTTTAACCTTGACCTTCCTAGCTTAGAAAATTCTGTACTTATTTCAAGTCCAACAATGTCACAAGCTCAAGAGGCCTCTGGCCCCATTTCCCAGAACACCACAGGCCTCTGGCCCTGTTCCCCAGAACACCACAGGTGGTCATGGTGATACATGCTTTATCCTATAACTCTGTTTTCCCAAGTTATTCCACTTCAAACCCAAGTCAGTCCTTCTTCCTCTTAGTCCATCCTTCACTTCACTAGGCAGACATTAACATCTTTGGATGTTTCATACCTTGAGGCTAGTTTCTTCATTTTAGCTGACCTCAACTTCTTTTGAGGTTCTCTTAAACCCTTCATTTGATCATCTCTGACACTGCTATTTCTGTCTCCTATGGAATGAGTGTGTATATACACACACAAACATCTTCTGTTCATAAAAAGCTGCATATCAAGCTTAAAATAAATTTAATTTTTTGCTTTAGTCATCTTCACATGAGTAAAACTGCTGAAATACCTGAATTAGTGGACTGGCTACCTCATATTAACCATTCCAGATCTCAATTTAATTTCATTAAATTCATTTTACATTCATATGGAGGAGATATAATTGTAATGATAATTGCCCATTGCCTCTTCAGTTCAGTTTGAGTTTTATAAATACAGATAAAGAATAGGTGTAAACTATGCCTTGGTACAAAATGTCCAAACTGGGACTGTAAAACTTTATAATAATGCTTAGTTATACCACATATACAAGCCCTTACTTAACCATTAACTAAACATTTATGACACCTCAATAAACACCACAATAAGACATTTACAAGCAATAATGTCAGGGATCGCGGGTAGCGACGGGCAGAAAGCAGGCAAGGATGAAGCAGGTAGTCGAAAGTCGGGACCTACGGGGATTTATTATGGGGAAGACGGCTACGGGCAGGACAGAACATCAGCTAACATGAGAATTAACATCGACTAACATCAATGATGGACAAACGGCAGGGCAAGACTTGGACTGAAATAGAACAAACAAGTCAAAATAACCAGGGACAGCTGGGCACAATTGGGGAAGCACACGTGGATAATCAGGGGGCGTGGCACACACGAGGATCGTAAGAGCTGGGCATGACATTAAGCATGTAGTTAAGGGTTACCTAATTATTTAAAAAACCTTAATAAACATCTGTAAATGTTTAAAAGGGGAAATGATCATAAGCAATCATGGTAGCACTTAAAGCTGTTACCTATAATGTACAGTGGTACCTCAGTACTCAAACTCATTAGAACTCGAATTTCTTAAAAGTCGAACCAACCAGTTAAAAAAAAAATAGCTAGAACTCGATCTGAATGTCAGAAGTTGAACCGTGAACCTACGATAACCTGTACGCCCGTGGAAATGAGTCACGCGGCTTGTCTCTCAGTGGTAACAAAGGGTAATGCTTCAGTCTCAGCCTCTCATTCGCTGTGATAACATCGTTTGTTGGTGATAGTGCTTTTTTATTGAAAATATCAGTTTCACTGTACTTTTACATAATTTTGGTAGCCATTGCTCACAAAAAGTTACGCAATAGTTGTACAAATGTTACAACCTAAAAGTTTGTGATTTCTGAACAAATTAACAAATACAGAGTAATAATAAAAATAAACAATGGACCGCATGGCATAGTCTAGTTCTGGTGCAGTGTTGGGGCATGGCTTGGGGTTGTGAAGGGGGGCTAGGTTGCGTGCTAAACTTTGTCACACTGAGAAAGGGGAACAAACTGAAACACAGGCAGGAAGAGAAGGTGGGCTCCAGCCCTCCTCGTAGTGTAAGTAAATTTCGGAAAGCAGAAGGTACATTGACAGGGTCGTGGTGACATCAAGCTTACGCTTCACCTGCGGGGACATAACAAGGGAGGGGGTCGCTGACGCTGCTAAATTACAACATAACAAGATAAAAGGGAACGGGTGTGGGGACTAACGCCAGCAATGTCAAAACAATAGTTGTATGTTACGCCAACTGGAAAGATACCAACAAGAACAGTAGACGCCCTAAACGGGGTATAAAAGCTAGACACAGACAACAGGGAGCTGAGCTTCCCTTGGTGTGTACTTTTGTGCATCTGAGGGTGGCTCCCGGATCGATCTGTACAACAAATAAAGAGAGCTGACTTACAACCATCCTTTGCCTCACGAATGCATCTTTTCCTCATCAACGGACTCGGTGGAGTCTAACTCCAACAGTTGTCATCATCTGTCGAACCAAGTGTTTCACCTACTGGCCAGAATCCTATGTCTGTCAACACAAAGGTGCTGTCCTGTTGTGAAGTTGTGTTCTACTTTGCCATTACAAAGGATGTTTCCAGAAAGTGAAAGATCAGATGGATGCGTGACAGACATTTCGAAGAACGTAAATTAATTTGTTTATTTACTGCTTCTTGTAGTGCTGATATTCCTCTTGCCTTCAGTGTGCTTTGATCAACTGATACCAATGCAATATTGCATGGGCACTGCTGAGAAAACATTTTAAATTATTGTAGAAATACTGCAGTTGGTGAAAATCAGCTGGAGTCCTGCTTTCATTTCTTCTGTTCTTTCAATATTTTACCTCTAAGCATGTGTTTGGTTTTTCTTATACACCATTTTCGGCCATGATTTTCATCAGTTGAAAAAACTGTACGTTGCTTACTTCATGAGCAACATAATTACTGTAGGGTGTACTGTCACAAATTGCATTGCAAAGGTGTTTGTGACTCTCACTGTATGTCCACACACCTTTATAGGTTGCACATCTTTGATGTTGCCGTTCCAAATTAAGCCTAATTTTGCCTTTTTCATTGTGAGTGATGTATCTGCATGCAACCACTCTGTACAAGAGGAAAGGTATGTACAGTACTTCTTTGCTTTTTTTGATGGAACATGTATTGCTGCACCCACTACGTGACAAACCACCTCAGGGATGAGAACCTGAGTGCAGCTATGCAGCAGGTGATACCTCAGCACCACACTAGTCCAATGGAACAATGTAAGTTTTTTTCCAGTTACTGGAGGCCACCAACCCCCTAATTTTCACTGTAAGTTGGAGGACCTGCTTGCAGGGCTGGATGTAGATTAATATCATACCCAGAACAAAGCAATTGCAGGTTTAGGGCCTTGTTCAAGGGTCCAACAGAGTAAAATCACTCCAGGTGTAAGGAATCCAGAGTCTTGTTTCAGCAAAATGATGGTTTATTGAACAGTTCAAATATATAATTTAATATAGTGTAGGCATTCACCAGATATTGAAAGCCAGCTCAAATACAAATTAATTTTGGTGATCAGTGGTGACACACCATTGCGCAGCAATGAAATGTGTCCTCTGCATTTAACCCATATGTGACACTGCAGGGGACAGCTAATTCAGCACCCAGGGAGCAGTGCCTTACTCAGGGTAACCATCTTTAAACCACCACTGCCCATTAAGGACAGTTCTTCACCCCTCCTTTATACCTCAAAAGGCTCTCCCCAACAAGTTGCTGTGTGTAGATGTTGTGAGTACATTTGCATACAAAGAGTGACCTCCTGGAGTATGAGGATCCTGAGGTGGGGACGGGACAGGACAGGATGGAGACTTCCAGTGAGCGCGAATGGTAGCTCAGCCACTTCCCTTGCCACTTTAAATTCAATCACTTCCTCAGCACCCTAGTGGTGCCAAATGGAACTCATATTCTCTCCTTGACTTCCCCCATGATCATAAATTGTTAACACTGTCTGTATTGACATGATCAACCAAAAACATTGAGGCATCTTTACTACTTTTTCTTACACCAGGCATTTACAGGAGTCAAAACAGTGACCTTCAGATTGCTGGCAGAGACTCTAGCTTCAGAGCCGCCATTCCACACAGGGAGATACATATTTCATATAAAGGACTGATGCAAGAGGGTCTTTGTGAAGAACTTTCTGACTTTTTTGTTCTTGTTTAACTTTTTATAGAACAGGGAAATTATTGGCTGGGTCAGCACCTGTCTGAACCCTGTTCTTTGTGTCTCAGCCCAGCAGGTGTGGTTGGCTGTCCTGTCCTCCCTACCTGTCTCGTGCCCTTCAGCCATAGTGTGCCTAAGTCTCTAATGTGTTTCCCCTGTGCAATGGACCACCACATAGCTCAATGGGTTGAGCATGCAGCTCAGAGACTGTTGCCCCTGCGGTCATCTGTTATTTTCCATGTATTGGTTTTCTTTTTCCGTAGAGTTTATTTTCCATTTGTTTCCTTGTCGTAGGTTAACCATACTTGTGTCCTGTTTTCTTCTAGTCCTGTTTGTATTTTTGTTCCTTGTTATTATCTTAGTGCAGTCTTCCCAGTCTGTGGTTTTTTTTCTAGGCCAAGTGCATGTTAATTGTTCCATCCATTGCTCATTGTCCTGTGCTTTCTGTGATTGGTTGATTGTATGATGTTCCACACCTTCCCCATCTTGTTAGCCCAGTTGCCTTTGGTATTTAAGTGCCTGTCCCTCCAAAGTTCATTAGTCAGCCATTATGTGCTAATGTTGCTTTATGGTGTTTGTTTTGCTGCCTGTTTTCTGAGTTCTGTTCTCTGTATTACCCATTCCCCCTTATAAGTCTTTTTTATTTTTCTGTTAATAATGTTTTAGCCCTATGTAGTTTTGACCCCTTGTGGTTCTTTTGTTTTGTAGTTTACCCCATTGTGTTCTGTTTCTTTAATGAATCCCCTTTTGTCTTGGAGCCGCTAGTGGATTGTCACTTTTTTCCTGCCTGTGCAATGCTGCCTCGTAACAATTATGTAGGTGGCTTGGCTCTGGGTCACCTAGCACACCATTTATTTGGCTGTTTCCTGCCCTCACGCAGGTCTCTGGAAATACGGTTACACAGATTCCCTGAGAGCATTCCTTTTTGTTTGCCAGAATGAAGATGTTCAATTTTATTGTTTTAGTCCACAATTCAATTTTAATTAGAGGTGGGACTCGATTAAAAAAATAACCTAATTAATTAGAAGCTTTGTAATTAATTAATCTAAATGAATCACATTTTAATCACATTTCAATATTTGACATGAGAAATAAGAAATTTAAGTTTGGTTGATGAATGAATCAATATACTGTACATAAGCTTAAACTTAAAAATCTTGTTTATTTTCCCATCAGTCTACTACACAGACCAATAGATGAGTGCAGAAAACACAGAGCACTGTTTTCAGATCACTGGAAATTTTGACCCAAAATGCAAAATTACTGATTGACAATTGCTCCCTTTTTTCAAACATCATGTATGAAAAACCAAACAATCCTGTTTAAGTCAAAAACTCCCTCAAATATCCCTGGCCAAAAACCGTCTACCATCTAATATGGTATAATTACTTACCCTAAATACCTGATAAGCTGTTAAGTGGTTTGCAATCTGTAAAAAAGGTATTTTATCTTTTTCCAGGCAGCCATCTTTATACAAAGGTCACTATACACAATTGTTTATTTTTTTCCACTGCTAACAGTTTGGATCAGGAGTTGGTTATTGTAAAAGAAGTAACGTATATGCAGGTGATATTTGTATAGATTTATCTACACCCTTCTGGCAGTGCTGCCATTGCAGTCAGTTCTCACACACTACGATGAGTAGAAGCCAGTTTATACTCCACCCCTGCAGCCACCGGCAGATCTCGCTCTACGGCACATTATCCACAGACAGACCTAGGCCCAAGTCGAACGCACCCATTAACACTGAAGTGCTAATCGCGCTAGCACCCCAAAGGGATTTACAATGTTATATTAGCATCCTGCTAGTCGCTAGTTAATTTTACCGCTTTTAAGTGCAAAGTATTTATTGTGTATTGTTTGAGTTGCAATATATGTATTATGTGTTCAGTTTCACAGTGCCTCTTTTAGTAAACATCTCAAACTGCAAGATTTGCTTCCTGGATGTTTATTGGAGGAGCCTGTTAGCTATCTGTCAAGCTAAAAACTATGCGAGGACAAGGACAGAATAGTGCTATTAAAATGCTTTAATTATTTAAATTTTAATTAAAGTTATTTTTTTCCATAATTAATTCATCGAAATTAAAGCGTTAAAGTCCCAGCCCTAGTTTTAATGTTTGGTCTGCATCTAAAATAGATCTCTTTTGATGGTGAGGATTTTGTACAATTGTAAGACTACATATTTATTAAAACCAGATGTTATGTTGAATAGAGACTTAAACCAGGTTTTAGTTGCAGTGTTAGAAATGTTACAACAATAACATCTAAAGGCAAAGTACATTTCAACATGACCTTTAATAAATGGCATCATGGTTATATTTTACAAGACAGCCATTTTAATTTAAAAAATAATGCACATTACTTCTATGGTAATTATTTTAATTTCTATTGCAGTGTACATTTTTTTCCGTATTTTTCAAACACACTTTTAAACTCTCAAGTAAATTTCCATTTCAGGAGAATATTTTTCATTATTGATAATATTTGCTTATGTTGTACTTTCCATTAAAGATTACCTTAGGTCAAATTATTGAAGAAAACTGAACATCTACCCACAGTGGCATCAGAAGGAAGGTTTACAGTGGGGGAACAGAATTTGCCCCAGGGGAAGCAGTGATGTATATCGTGACATTGCAAGGAGCATAAATGCAATAGTCACATGCTTAAAGTATGCAATGTAAGAAAATATTTTTAAATCTTAACTTTAAAACACTGATTATCTCAAATTTCTTCTTAAACTAACACTGTCTATGGAACAGTTTCACAACGGCATGCACACCGTATTGGCCTCAGTAAAGCCTGGATTTATAACAGACAAGAGATGCCCCCCTTATTTCCAACGTCACTGTCTACACAAATTATTTTCACATGTTCATGTTTCTTGTAGGGGTACAGCATCACGGTTCTTACCATGACAGTTTGGGGTTGGCATAAAAGTTTGTTACTATACAGATGCTTTATTTGTGATATGGCACAGGTTTCTGAAATGGCATCTATTCAAGTACCACATGTTTTATGTTGTGAAACAAAAATTATAAATTGACCGCTCTAATAACTTAGAATAAAACTCCAGACCTCTCAGTTGGTGAGCAAAGTTCTCTTTTATTCGAGCAATCCAGCAAAGCGCTCCCATCAAACTCTAGTACCAGGTAGCCCAAGCACCAGTTGACAAACCATAATGCCCAATTCCCTATAAGACTCCAGATTGGTAACAAAATCCCAACAAACCAAGCTCAAATGTATAACAAACACAATTGTCCTACTTTCCTATTGGTTCACCTTGGTAGCAGGTTACATCCACCCATTTTGCAACATTTTCCAAAACATGTCTCAACCGCTAGATTTCTACTTGAGATATGGATATAGATATTGACTTACTGTAGGTACAATGAGGTGACAACTAAGTATACATTTGTACTAGCGCGTAACATATTGTGCATGGCCTACTGCAAATACTTTATAAGTATAACTCTTTGTGCACCAGTTGGGGCAGCTTCAAATTCCATTCTGCAGGTGATTGTACCATTGTACAAATTTGTACAATGGTTAAGTTATGGCAAACAGTGGTAAATGATAAGCATGACTTATGAAACCAGTAATACAAAACAGCATTAACAGTAAAGATAATGGGAATAGTGGCTGACAAGTGAAAGGTCAGCTGAGATATTTAAGTTTGAAGACAATTGTTGCATTATATGCATGAAAAGAAGACAGAATTAATTCAACAAAGTGTCAAAAATATTAACGGAAATCAATAATTTTTTGTGACTGAAGGTGACTGTATTTTCACAGATGAGCATTTTTGAAAACAAAAGCATAACTGTTGAATTTGAATGAAAAAGTAGTAACTGTCACATTTGCAACATTTTACAGGTTGTTGTCAATCTTACCTTAAGGTTTGATTGTAAAATGCCATAATAAACTAGTAATGTAACTTTTTTTAGCCTGCTTCAGGCAAGAAATATTATGTTTTTTAGTGAAAAAGCAGCAAGCAGTCACTTCTACCGCACAGGAGAAGCAAAGCGGCATTGCCTTTAAAAAGAACGATTAAGTCAGGGGAGGAAATGTGTGGCAGGGGGGCACAACACCTGTTATTGTTCATGTCTTTTGCAAATTGATCTCAGTGGGTAAAGTGAGCAATAACATACATAACTCATTTTATGTATTTGCTAAGAAAGGGTTGGTGATATTCTCATGTTGTTATAAAGCCACTGCTTTATAATATTTATTGTATGTTTGATTTTGGTTTGTATTGTACACACTTTGAGGGTGACGCACGAGATTCATTATAGATCTTACTTTGCTTTTGAATTGCATAAACATCAAAAACTGGATACACCAGATTTATTTGTTTTCTGGAAAAGCCTTTCATTTACATGTCATGAATTGTTTATATTTCAGATCGGGGGGATGCAAAAAGGTTTGTAAACGACTGTAGTGCTTCTAAGTGACAACTGCCTCTGCAGGGTGCCATTTTTATTATTAGCCCCTGTTCACCTCTATGCTAAGAGTTTCATCATTTGTTCATGAGTAACCAATACATACTATAAGATTGGTATACAATGATTTTGTTGCCAACGATGTCTGAGCGGTTTTATATTAAGTTTATGGTGCTGATTAAGAATATGACTTTGGTTTTGTCAGACTGGCTCTAGTTTCTGAGATATTTTATAGTTAATGAATTAATGCAACATGCTTGAAAAGGAGACCCACCCCTACCGCATGGGGCGTAGCAGCGGCTACTCAGTTACATAATTGGCACGACGATCTCTGCATTACAGGAAATTAGCAGAGACAACGGTAAAAAGTAGCTGCCTGCACATGAGTCAGACAACTGTGCTTTATTTTGCAGGTGAGAATATGTGTACAAGCAAGGTAACTGTCATGTACAAATTCATAAACAGTAATATATTGCACAGTGAGTTCAGTAAATTGCAGAGCCCTGTTACTGATAGCTCCACGGTAATTTGTAAGTTAATTAGCAAACCATGCGCGAACGCATGTGGTAATATTAGCGGGTTGGCTGAATAATATTTGTGTGCTTCACATTCTAATAGGAAGGATAAATAATTTTGTAGTTGTTGCATTTGTTGTCATTGTTTGTTATATTTGTTGATTCCCATGTTATATACACGGATGGTTAAACAGTAATTTGTGTTATCCGAACTTGGTCTGGTTCAGTTGCGATCTCTGCATTACAGGAAATTAGCAGAGACAATGGTAAAAAGTAGCTGCCTGCTCATGGGTCAGACAACTGTGTTTTATTTTGCAGTGTAACCACCAATTAATGAGTTGGAACGTTCTCTGGAGAAACATCTCATTACTCACAACTGCAACATCATCCTCAAGATTCTCTCTACCTTTCTGTGGCCATCGGTGGCTTGAAAATTTGCCAGTTGTCGAACGAGCATTGGAAGTCTAGCCCTCTATTGTGAAATATCTGGAATTGGTAAAGTCAAAATATGTGAAAAATCCAGGGACATCTTCTGCGTTTGTGAAGCCTGAATGGATCCCCTTCTTCTGGCCAAACTACATTTTTTCATCGCCCTATGATGAGCATTTCAACGATTTCTGGCTAAATACCTAACAGGTGTTCCCATGATACCCTTCCTTTGGAAGGACTTGGCATATTTGATATAGGTAAATATTCACCACCACAGTAACAAAAGCAATAAATGAAAATGCAAACACGCACATGTGAACTTAACTGTAATTTTGTTTTCAGACTCTCTTTCAATGCTTCATCATTCATTTCATTACCTAAGCCACTTTAAGGAGTGAAAAGACAGACCAAAAGTTATTGCATTTGTTATCAAACACAAGTTGCATTGGGGGAATGCATTATTTTCATGGATGTCCATTATCTCAAAAACTAGAACCAATTCAGCAGAAATAATGCGATTTATTTAATTCAGCACCCTCAAAATACCCTAAATCCATTCAAAAAACCTTGGCAGCTGATTTTTTTTGTATACCTGTGTAATCAACACAATAAACAAGAACCCAGAATCCGAACGCTCCCGATGTGTCTTGATGTCGGGATTTTCACTTCAGGGGGACGGAAGTGACGGATGGCACAACAGGCGAGTCGTGGGTGGGGTCTGGACAGGGAGGCGGAGCAAGGGTCAAATGGCGGACGAGCTGACGACGACGAGGACTGTGGGCGGAGCTGAACATGTAGCGGCACATAACACCTCTAAGTACATGCTTATAAATGTCTTAAGAATTTGTAAATAATTTGTCCATCATTATCTACAGGCTTCTAAATGTCTTATTGAGGTTTTATAAATGAATAGTTAATGTTTAACAATAACTGAACATTATTATGAAGTCTTAAAAAACTCTATTGAATAATTTCACTGAACCAAAACACAGAATCCCTAGTGTCATCTCTAAAACTTTTTAGTGAAAAATTGCCGCTCCTTTGCAATATATTTACATAGCACTGTTTTTATATATTCTTGTATTATAATAGTTGTTCTCGTATTCATTTTCTTATTGATTTACTCTTTAATTGTACTCTTCTTTTAGCAAATAAAATTTATATATGTGCTTAATTTGTGTTTATCGTTGGCTGGACAGATATGCAGAGTAAAATTCTTATTGTATAGTGTAACTAACTGTTTACTATGCGTATGACAAACTCATAACATTTGAATAATGATACATAACTCCATTATGTCATTTGCTGAGACCAAATCTGAACCAAATCTGTACTATACTGTACTATTTAATGCTTGACAGTGTGCAATGTAACATAAATATTACTTTATATAAGTAATAAGTAATGTGTCTGTGACTGAATCTTCTTAAATCTGAAGTAACTTAAGTAAAAAATTATTTAAAAGATTTGAACTTGTTTACTAATGAAATTGTTAGATAAAATCTCCCTGGACCACCTTGGCTGGGATGTTATAACAAGAGCATAACATCTAGAGTAATTAACGTTAAAAGCCTTTCCTTCCATGCTGTAATTATATAAACCTGGGGCTCTGTATTTCCACAATGGGCCATAGAGAGGACACAGTGACTGCTATTGATTTGCAAGTTGTACAGTAACTAATGTGTTTTTCATCACTCTATCACCAAACAAGCTAGACTATTTTACAGCTCACACTGAGCTCATTGACAACCTATCCCAAGAGTCACCAATAAAAATACTGCCTATTGCTATATTTTTATTTGTACAGTTTTGATTAACAGTTTCATTGGGTACATTACACAGTAAAATGTTAGAAAATGAATACATTTATTATGTGTTTTAAATCACATTGTAGGAAACTGCCAGGTGTTTGAGATGAAATATTTCCTCTATCCTAATTTTATTTGAATTATCAGTATCCCCACCTCTGAGGTTTTCTAGCCACACCAATAATTTAGCCACAAATAAGTTATCGTTTTAGGTTTTATATAGGCCTACCTTAAAGTAATTAACGCATCAGTTCAACATATGTAATGAATAAAATGCAAATGCACCATCTAAGAATAATTTGTAGTTCCTAGATCACCCCATCCTGCACATCCGCTCTAAATCTTAAGAAAAAAGTGAAGTTATATTGATTTCTAATGAGCAGAAGTTGACTGATCTGGTGTGTCTCCTACACAGAGCAGCTACATTGGCATGGTTCATAAACATTGGAGATTCAGGGATATATTATGTTTCTTTCTTGCAAAAATTAATTATATCCATAAATATGGAAAATCCATCACTATTTGCATACTAAAATGAATACAAAGGAGAATAATGATCATTATTACACCATCTTTGAAGTGGCCCTAACTATCCTACAGTAAGGACAAGAGGGACGGGCAAGGTTTTCATTCACCTCTTGGGGGCTGGGAGATCATTCTAAATTAACTGTGGTGGAGAATATCCAGAGGAGTGAACTGAAAGGCAAAGACATCCTGTCATCTTAAAGCTTGTCACAAAGTCCCATTTAAGGCTAAATATGGCAAAGATTTAATGGTTTCATATTAAAAAAAAACCCTCAGATCTATAAAATGCCTCATAACTCTAGCCAAGATAAGTGGTAAGAAGACTGATGTATGTATGTATGCATGTATGGGTAGAATTATACTGTACAAACAGCCAAAAACAGGCTTGGATTTCTATGGATATATAAATGGTATACGATGAAAATGATCTGTTCCAACATCCCATAATTAAAGGTCATGCTACAAACCACATTAAATGCCACCTATTTTCAGGGTCAGAGAAAAAGTTAGCAAAATACATTTCCACTGTGTTATTACAGAAAAAAACAGCTGAACACATACATTGCCCTAGAGATCCACAACCTTTTTCTCAAACTATTTTCAAACAGAGCACCTTTCATTCATATACAGGTAGATATCTTGTCTTTAGAGAGCAATAGTTAGCATTATGTTTCCTCTTTAAAGTGATAGCTGTGGAAGTCCGATGCTATATAAAACATTATTCATGGTGCCTATACATTTCTGTTGCAATCTCTTATTAGTTCAGGGTTACATTCATCAGTGTTCAAAAGTGATCCCATCAGGACCTGCAGTCTTGATGCCTTGGGTCTTGGAAATTGCCTCTTGGACTTCCTGAAAGTTATGGGGGTGTATTGAGCTCTCATGTAATTGGACGCTGAGGGAGTTATAGGGATGTTTCACCATCAACACATGCATCTTGGGCAAATGGCTTTACTGAGTGCCCATTCCAACACTGTAGGATCTTATTTTTAATCAGCTCCTTCCCAAGGGCATGAGAATTTCATCACACACAGATATCATGGGTACATATTACACACAGGTACATATCATGTATACATTAGCATAATAAATGGTATCCCTCCTACTCAGAAGGTCCCCAACTGGAGAAAATAACCTTTCTCTTCATTAATTGCAGTTGACGACTTCATTATGCAATTAATCCTTAGGGTAAAATGTGTCACCATATAGGGTATTTAAAATGCTATTTTATACAGTATATATATATATATATATATATATATATATATATATATATATATATATATATATGTTATTCAACAGCATTTTTATTTGATTTGCATATTTTTTTCATTATACCTATTGTGCTACTTTTCTCTGAAGAAATTTCACGGGTCCACTAATGTACAGTATGTGGATTGTAGTGCTGTAATACAAAAACTATAATATCTGTGTGGTTCTATCTAAAATTAGTGGTTATATTACATTTTAATTTCTGTTTACTATGTTGTGCAACTTGCTTTGTGGGGGAAATGTTATGTTGGACACTGAAGACTATTGCCATGACAACTTTTTTGTTTTTGTTAAAGCCAACTTACTACTTTTTCTGTCATAACACATGCAGTTTGACCATTTTATTCCTGGGATTAATTTTGTTTTTAGATATATGTGGTTAGAATGCACTTGTGAAATGCATTCATACATAAGGCACACAACATGGTTATGGTCAATGCTTTTCAAAATGTTTTGAATTTAGCATGATGAATGGGGTTGTATGCAGTGCTTATAAATGGCAGTTACCTCCTATCAGATCAATAACACACTGAGTGCTGTTATGCTACAGTAACAGTTAACACATCTCCAGTTTTATTTGTCACATACACAATTATGAATTATGAAATTATGAATTAAGAAATGCTTTTCCACCTGTTTTCTGGATTATGCTTGAAGGAAATATCCAGTAGAAAGGAAAACAAATAAAACAATAAAGAATCATTCTCTAAACTCACTGTATTGTGTGATGGTGAGTGGGAGTACATCCTCTGTGACACAATGCAATCTAACATGACCCCAAGGGCCCAAACAAGCTCAAAAACCCTCGCCCCCCCTAAACACCCATGATACTCCATGTCCCTGCTCTCCATACTCAAATCTATGCCCCCTGTTTAACCATACTAGATTGATTTTGTTGATATGAACATGCATTTCCACGTTATACACTAAAATTGTCTATTTCACAGGTAAAGCCAGAATCTTTTAAGTTTGTATGCTTTACACAACTCAATTTTTGTTATTAAGGTATTGGTGCACCTTTGAAAACTTGGAATTGCATTGCACAGTTATCCTTTAGCCATTGTATAATTGCATTAGGAAAAGACACAACTAACAACAATTGCTGTTATTTGACCAGAGTAAAGGTGCACCTACTTATGTTAAATGAAGTACATCTGCACAGACTAAAAAAAGAAAAGAAAAAAAAGAGAGCTGGAGGTGGCTAATACCTGGTGTGCCATCAACTTAGAGGTTGAGTAATGTGTTTGTTATGCTGGGCAAATGTTATCCATTTGATTGAATTTCATTGGATCATCATTTAAGTATGCTGCCTCATTCAGTCTGTGATTGGATTGATCACCGTTGACAAAATGTGCTTTCTTTTGTAATAAATATTTGTAATAAATATATTGCATTGACATTTCCTTTCCCAATATTATACTACTTCACAGATTTTATTTTTTCCCCATTCATGTCCTATCCTTACCAGTAATTATCCTGAGTACTGCATGACAAATGAACTAGAATAATTTTATTAAACAACACTATTAATTACTCATCTTTTAAAAATGTCTCGTATGCCTCCTGAGGAGTTTTTGCATCCTCTAAGGATCCATGCAATATCCTCTTTGTTGCATTGCAGTGGGGGAAGGACAACCCAAATGCAGGCCGTTGGTAAGCTAACCCCTCGCATGGGGTGTTTATTACAGGAAATTACTGGGTAACACATGCAGATAGAGAACAATGATCAAACAGGAAGAACAGCACTGAGACGCTAATATACATGACTTACAAAGGAGCAAACTAAACGCAGCTGTGGCTGGTTAACAAGAGGGCAGGAACAAGAGGTAAGACTAAGAAGCTTCAGGCACAGCTGATTAGAGGCCACACTCGAGGGAAACACAGGCAGGGTGGGGCTGGATGTGACACTCTTAAACATGTTAAACATGTGATCTTCGTATTATGTATACCAACTGCATCTGAGTGCAACAGAAGGTGTATGATGTGAATAAAATTAATTATTAATGGAGCAATTCATCCTTCATAACTCTCTTCCTAGAACCTCCCTGGTACTTTTATGTTTCTTGCAAACAATTTAGAAAAAATTTTGTCCATTTAGTGTGTTCGAATTGATTCCTTGTCTGGTTTAATTTTTCTTATTTAATTAAAAAGTAGTGAATTTATTAAAACTTCTCAAGGAGAAGGTGGCCAGAGGATAGCCTCTGTAAAAATAAAAATGGATTGACATTAATTATGGGATTCTTTTAATGGTTGCTTCTCCACATTTTTCCTCTGTTTTCCCTCAAGGTCAACTCATGATCACTTTTCATACCTTTATGGTTGGAAAAGAAGCTTACTGTTGCCTAGCAACCACTGAACATCTCCACAACATAACTTCAGAATAGAGGAATGTAGTTAAAAGCCTTTCATCAAGGTAAGTGGGGAGAACAATAATGAAACAGCAGGATTGTAGTACATTTCTGCTATATATATATATATATATATATATATATATATATATCCATCCATCCATCCATTATCCTCCGCTTATCCGGGGTCGGGTCGCGGGGGCAGCAGTCTCAGCAGAGAAGCCCAGACTTCCCTCTCCCCGGCCACTTCTTCTAGCTCCTCTGGGGGGACCCCGAGGCGTTCCCAGGCCAGCCGGGAGACATAGTCTCTCCAGCATGTCCTGGGTCTTCCCCGGGGCCTCCTCCCAGTGAGGTGTCCCGGAGGCATCCGGATCAGATGCCCGAGCCACCTCATCTGGCTCCTCTCGATGCGGAGGAGCAGCGGCTCTACTCTGAGTCCCTCCCGAATGACTGAACTCCTCACCCTATCTCTAAGGGAGAGTCCAGCCACCCTGCGGAGGAAACTCATTTTGGCCGCTTGCACCCGCGATCTCGTTCTTTCGGTCACTACCCATAGCTCATGACCATAGGTGAGAGTAGGAATGTAGATCTACTGGTAAATTGAGAGCTTCGCCTTTTGCCTCAGCTCTCTCTTCACCATGACAGACCAATACAGCGCCCGCATGACTGCTGACGCCGCACCGATCCGCCTGTCGACCTCCCGCTCCATCGTTCCCCCACTCGTGAACAAGATCCCGAGATACTTAAACTCCTCCATATATATATATATATATATACACAATCCATTGCTTCCGGGATAGGCTCCTAACCCCCCACGACCCAGTAGGATAAGCGGTTTGGAAAATGGATGGATGGATAACAAACAGTTATGTCTTGTCCTGAGCAGTGTTGTCTAGCAAGAGGCAAAGTGTGTGTATACTCTCTACATAGAGGGATACCTTAAAAGGTATGCCAGTGTTTGTAAGATACATACAGAAACACAAACACTATGCGCATTATAGTCGTATTGGTTGACTTAATGGCATGTCTTGACTGACTGCAGTCATAAACCCACACAACACAGGTAGGACATGTTATTTCCACACACAGATCCTAGGACCTCGAAATCCCAACCCTAGAGATGTGAAATCACCATGACAGCCTGTTATTTATGAACAACATGATGTTGCAGGGGGTAAGACAGTGTATTGTAATATAAATTGTAGTTTTGTAATTTCATAATTTACACTGTGTCATTAACTCCTCGTATCTTTTGGCAATGACATGTTAAAGATGAATCTGTGTTATTTTGTTTTGTAAATATGTAACACACAAAACATTTATATCAAAGAATAGACCGTTAGAATATAGGTGAAATGTTACATGAAACATGGACGTATGGAATATTTTTAGACAGTTTTATTTTTCTTCCTTTCTTTCAATACCCTGCATTCAAATAACTTAACAATGTACCATCTGTTGTACTTATTAAAGACATTTGGCCATCAGCACTATCTCTCTTTAAAAGCTTAATTAGAGATTTGGTTATACTCCAGCAGAATTCTTCAATGTGCATTATGGCATGATGGTACGCCTAGATATTGATCTAGAGATCCTGAACTACAGCAGGACATTCAGCTCTTCCTTGGCCACAAAACTGTTGCTCTCATCCATCTACATGATGGTACAGATGATAATTATCTTAACATACATGTATAATCTGAGCCATCCCAGACTGTACCACTGTACAGTACCACTTATATTATGGATGTGCATAGATATACTATTTTGTTATGTAGCATATATTAGTTACTGTATGTTTTGGCTAATATTTCAATCAAAATTGAAATGGGTATTTTCTACTTTTTTCAGCCAAGTTTCAGAAAAAGAACATTGAAAGTACACTGTATTTCTTCATAAAAAAAATATATTATGGTAAATGCATAGGGTTTAAAAACACTTATCATGCTGTTCCCACAAAATGCATTATCTTAATGAGGCAACCTACAGGGGCAAACAATGCTTTTCTCAGTGGACCAAATCAACTGCCTCCTCTTATCACAGCATCAAACTAGGAAGCATTGATTCAAAAGCAAAACCAGACGTATTTTTCCCTTTAAATATATACTAAGTTTAATGGGTTGGGAGGGTTAAGAGCTTGAATCCTGCCTCCCTTGTATGCATGGAAATTTTAGCTGTGCAAGTTTCCTTTTGCAGTTAGCATTATAAATTTCACAAAAAATCACATGGAGGATGCATTATTGTATATATGTTCCCTGTGATACACTGGCATTGCCATCCATGGTGTAGCTCTGGCTTGCAGCCCATGCTGCCTGGGCACCAGCCCCTTCATGACCCTGTCCAGGATAAGCAGCTGGAAGACAGATGGACTTACAGTAAATGAGCAGAAATGATCTGGAAATACTATATTATTTTACAAAATGTATAAGTTTAAGTTTTAAATTAAGCAGCACTAGCATACTCACTGCACAAAGTGACGTCGAAATGACATTTTTGATATGTCATTTTTGGACGTCCAGTTTTGGTCCACTGAATGGATTGTTTTGTAACACCAGGCGACGTCTTTTTTTTGACATCTAATGAATGTCTAGTGTTGATGTCCGTGGGAACTCCGTGTCAAAATCTGGTCACTGTGAAAGTATTTTCAACATCAAACTTAGACTCGTTTTAGACATCGTTTTTATACTGCTTCTATAGGCTCTGTAGCTCCATGTTTCCAGAGGGTGGAGGACGAAGGACTCAGGTATGTTTTCAATAGGCAACCAGTTAATTTTTCAGTAGCTTTTTTACACCTTTGTATGTGTCTCCAATTATCTGTGGCTGAGACAATCAAATGAAGTTATTGGAAAATGATCTGAAACAGTATGCCACCTTCTGAAATGGGAGTAGATCATATTCCAGTAACTTAATTTGACTGTCTCATATAACTGGAGACGCATACAAAGTTGTAATGCATTTCCAGTTCAAACTACCTGTTGAGCCTAAAAGCTACAGGAAAATTAACTGGTACAGAAAACATGTCCTCCACCCTCTGGAAACATGGTTAATAGTTATATACATAGATTTACGAATAAATCACAACTCAATACCCCCATTTAAATCTTTATTAAAATAATAATAATAATAATAATAATAAAACAGGGCTGCTGGTTGTCATCAAAACCATTGTTGTCACATCTCATGGCGCACAGACCACAGAAAGGGAGGCAGGACGCCAGGAAATGCGAAAATGTGGGGTTTAATTAAAGGGAAAACAAACAAACAAGCAGCAAATACTGGTTGACAATACAATGACCGGACTGGGAAAACAAACGGAATTGCGGACTAAATACATTGGACTAATGACAACAATCAGAAACAGCTTGTAAACACAGGGAATCCACATGGGGATTAAGGGCATACGGAAGGAGCGGACGATCAGGGCATGACAATACCCCCCCCCAAAGGTGTGCACTCTGGGCGCACTTAAGGGGAGCGAGGAGACGAGACCAAGGACACGATGAAACCTATGGAAACAAAAGCAAAAAAACATTAACGCCCCACGGGGAACAACACGGACTCGCAGAACTGGCACAAGGAGGACAACTTAAACAATAAGCTACAAACCATGGGGAACGCAGACAAACACAAAGACACCAACAGGGTATATACAGAAATCTAGAGGTTAAATTTAACACCTTTTAATACCTTTTTTAATACTTTCTCAATATTTTTTAAAACCCCCACGACATTGAGTTGCAACCATTTTTAAACAAGTTTCAAACTGATTTAATGATTTCTAATATTACAGTAACACAATCTTGCCTTGTACAACAGAATTTAAATAGGGAATATGGCTCAACAGAATAAATTTAGTGAATTAATTGTTTGGCTTTTTCCTCAATGAGTTCGTCAATTTTCAGCAGTTCCTCTTTTTTATCTTTATGCCTCTTCCTCAGGGTGTTGGATTTTGTAATTAGTTGGGCCATTTTTGACCCAGCCTGCTCAGCCAACTTGTCAGCATCCTTTTCAAGAACGGAACAGACATCTCACATCACTTTGCGTTGCTTTTTGAGTTCCTCCAGTTCATCCTTGTCACGGGCGACCGCGGGCAGAGCGGCGATCGTGAGGGCAAGTGGGGAATCAGGAAGCAGGCAGGCAGGATTCGGGGCAAACGGGGATTTAATCAAAGGTTTTCGGGGAACAGGGAACATCGGACACTGACTGACATCAATGACGGACGAAGGACTCAGGTAAGACACGGACTGAAATACACAGGACTGAGCAAATGAACTAGATACAGCTGGGTACAATCGGGAGAAAACACGTGGGTAATCAGGGGGCGTGGCACACAGGAGGAGCGGACGAGCCGGGCATGACAGCTACCCCAGGCGCGCCAAGGAAGGGGGCGACGGACGGGACGAGGCAAAACAGGACCTGAAAAACAAGAACAGAATCAACGCAGGACGGGGAACTGGACCGAAGCACAAAACATGGCAAGAGACAGAACGTAAGACAAGAGCTGACAAAGGGCTGGGAAAGCGGAGAGACAGATCATAAAGGGAGAAACAGGAGGGACAAGCGGGACACTAGGAGCGGGAGTGCAAGGAGGGAACGAGAAACTAGGAACACGAAAGGGCGGAACAGACGGGCGAGAAACAAAAGCAGACGGGGCAAAGACAGGAGGGACAAAGGCAGGGGCACAGGGCGAGAAGGAGGGGGAGTAAAGGGTCGGCCGAGGGAGCCACTGCGGGCGACGGGAGGCAGCCGGAGGGGCCGCAGGCGGCCGGGAGGCCGGAGCCGGAGGGGACCGTGGAGGGGCCGAGGAGACAGGGCGAGGGACCCGCGGAGGGGCCAGGGAGGGAGCAGGAGGGAGCACCGGGGAAGGGGACGAGGGAGCTGGAAGGGGCCAGGGCGAAGGTAAGGCGAGGGGGGGAGCCGCCGCAGGCGGCGACGTCCTCCGACGAGCCGAAGGTGGGGGCCCCGCAGGCGACCGAGGAGCCGCCGTCGGGGAGCCTGCAGGCGACCGACCAGGCCCTGGAGAGGGGAGCGAGGCGGGACGACGAGGCCTCGGAGGGGGACCCGCAGGCGACGTCCGACCCGGAGGGCCAGGACCCGCAGGCGCCAACCGAGCCAGAGCGCAGGCGAGGGAGGGCAAGCCAGGGGGCAGGGCGGGAGGGACCCCAGTCCTACGTCTATGTCCCCTCCCCTTGCGGGACACAGACATAACGACCCTCGCTCGGGGTCGAGGTCGCTGGGGCGAGGGTAAAGTCACAAGGGCAGGCAGCAGAAGGGGCGGCCGGCCCGGGAGCTGCTGGAGCGCGGTCAGGACTTGGAGCGCGGTCAGGACTTGGAGCGCGGTCAGGACTTGGAGGTGGCTGCAGTGGGGGCGCCGGCCCGGGAGCTGCAGGTGGCTGCAGTGGGGGCGCCGGCCCGGGAGCTGCAGCAGGCGAAGGGGGATGCGCAGGCAGCGAAGGTGGCTGCGCAGGCAGCGGCGGCCGCACGGGATAGGGATCCGCGGGCAGAGGCGGTCGCACGGGAGCGGGGTCCGCCGGCAGTAACGGAGGGAGGTCCTCTGTACCGGCGATCGCCGGACTACTCCGTCTCCCTCGCTGGCGCCTGGCGGTGGCGGGAGGCGGCGCGACGTCTGTAAAAACGGACGGCGGAAGAAAGGCTTCCGGCTCTGGGTAGAGGAAGGGCTCCTCGTCCTCGTCCTCACTGGAGAGCCAGTACTTCCACACGGGATCGGGGTCGCGTGTGGTCGGCCCCCGGGCTGGAGGTAGGGCGGGTACCTCCCTCTCGTCCTCCGTCGGGAGCCAAATCCTGGAGAGCGAGCAGGCGCCGAGACGGATCGTTCCCTGCGGGACTCTCCGTCTTCTCCGCTTCTTTTGGTCTGTCATTCTGTCACGATCGACCGCGGGCAGAGCGGCGATCGTGAGGGCAAGCGGGGAATCAGGAAGCAGGCAGGCAGGATTCGGGGCAAACAGGGATTTAATCAAAGGTTTTCGGGGAACAGGGAACATCGGACACTGACTGACATCAATGACGGACGAAGGACTCAGGTAAGACACGGACTGAAATACACAGGACTGAGCAAATGAACTAGATACAGCTGGGTACAATCGGGAGAAAACACGTGGGTAATCAGGGGGCGTGGCACACAGGAGGAGCGGACGAGCCGGGCATGACAATCCGTCGCTGCCTTTCTTTTTAGTGTGTGTGCAGCACTCCGCCTTTTTTTCCGTTCTTGCTCAAGGTATAACCTGTCCTGGGAGCTTGCAAAGGCTGCAGAGGCCAGGAGCTCCTTGGTTAGAGGGACAATGAGAACACCACTACAGTCACTGACCTTATCACAAATCAACCTCAGTGCCTCCAGAGATTCATATAGGAGGTTAGCTGTTTCCACCTCCTTGTTTACTGAGAAGCCTCTCTCCACAGTGGCTTGTCCATGGGACAGGAGTAAAAGGCCTTGGCAGAACCTTAACAGGTCAGGGTAGGACATGCTAAGCGCTGAGTGCAGAAACACATTCCCATGCTGCTATTTGCTGAAAGGAGCTGAAGTGTACATCACTATCCTCAACCAACAGCATGGATGTGAACTGTTGAATGATGACATCACCTTCAACATTGACAGAAAAATAAAGTATTTAGTCATGTCATTTAAATTCATTCCAGTCAACTGCTTATTCATCCATTTGACAAAATACATGTATCACATCACAGCATCTCCACAGATTTTTTTGTAACTTAATAGTTTAAAGCTTCAACACTTTCTCATTGTTAAATATTAGAATGGAAAAAAACACCTTGCTGTGAGACCTCTAACGCATGGCCTTAATTAATCTGAGTAACCCGTACTTCCACTGTCCCTGTATTTTCTTACCAGCTGGAATGCCACCTGCCAACTGCTTGCCCTGTAGGAATGTTTGCACTTTACTCTTTGTTTGTGTGATGCACCACTCAGGATCTCTGTGCATGTTTGTGGGATCCAAACACGCAATCTGCCTGACCACAGGGAATTTCAGGGGCTTTTCTCCTGCAGTTTCATCACCACCTTAACCAGACACTGCAGGCATTCTCTCCTGAAGATGAGCACGGAAAGCTCACCTACCTTGTATCCTGGTTTGCTCTGAAGTTCCTAATAAATGAGTGACATTAAGGAACATTCACTGCAAATGCAATGGAAGGGAACTTACTTTTTTTAACTTATTATTTAAAAATTCTTATTGGATTGCACAGACTACGCAACAAAGGCATGCACCCCTGAAAACAAAATAACTTTTATCAAAAGTACCTTGATAGCAGATTCAGCACCCAAGCCTATATCTACACTCCTAAGGGAGCCCCAGCTCTTCTCATCAGATACTTCCATTCTGGTCAGCTGTATGGGGGTGAGGTCCTGTAGGAGCTCCCTTTGCACAAACTGCCTCAGTAAACTCTTCGAATGAGAATACAAACAGTTAGCAACCAAGCTCTTCATACAGATAAATACATCCATCCATTTTCCAAACCGCTTATCCTATTGGGTTGCGGGGGGTCCGGAGCCTATCCCGGAATCAATGGGCACGAGGCAGGGAACAACCCAGGATGGGGGGCCAGCCCATCGCAGGGCACAGTCACACACCATTCACTCACACATGCACACCTACGGGCAATTCAGCAACTCCAATTAGCCTCAGCATGTTTTTGGACTGTGGGGGGAAACCGGAGTACCCGGAGGAAACCCCACGATGACATGGGGAGAACATGCAAACTCCGCACACATGTGACCCAGGCGGAGACTCGAACCCGGGTCCCAGAGGTGTGAGGCGACAGTGCTAACCACTGCACCACCATGCCGCCCCCACAGATAAATACAGATTTATCAAATTAAATCTAAATTTTATAAATGTGAAAACAATTTGATCAATACACTGATTACCATCAGCATCTCACTCAAATATTTAGCCAAGAAGGGCGTTTTGCGATAATGAATGGACCGCATTGCGCAGCCACAATAGTGTCATATGAGGCTGTGCAGGGGCTTGGGAATTTCTGTTTCTTTGCAGCATCCACATATTTCTGAAGCAATGGCCAAACCTCAATTGTTTTCTCTGCCACCGGAAAATTTTCAACCCATTTATGGCCACAGAATGGTTAGGGAAAGCAGGAGGGCCCTGTCAGTTTAGTGATGTCCTCTCTCCTAGCAGGAACATTAAGGAAGAGGAAGTGCATTGCTCGCAGAAGTTTTTCCAGCTGCCATGTTGTAAAGCCTGCCTTTAAAGCGTTGTGGAGGGTGTGAAGTCCACAGCTTCCAACAGTGACCACCTGAGCACCTCCATAGAGCTCTACATGCTCCTTCTGGAGAAATATAATTCACATTGGGGCCATCCATACCAACTGACAGAAGCTGCCTCATATCTGTCACGCCCACACAGGTGGAAGCTACAAGGTGTGGGAGGTTAGGGCTAATGAGTGGAGGGATAAAGGCAACCCGATCACACCCGTCCAACGCAATCCAGGATCCGAGTCTCTCTGTTCTGGTTCACCTGACAGAATACTTCGCCGTATCCCAATGGATCCTGCAATCCACACGGCACTCGAGGACCACCTGTCCGCTGTATAACAGCTCCTGGCGACTCAGGCAGCTCGCACCCCGCTGCCAGCCTCCCCGCCTCATCTGAGAGCCGCCTCTCCAGTCGCCATGCTCGAGAGATATGACAGCAACCCCGATCAGTGTCGGGGGTTCCTGATGCAATGTGGCATCTATGTGGAGGAGCATCCCGAGATGTTCCTCACTCAGGCAGCGGAAGTGAGATTCGTCATCTCCCTCCTCACCAGACGTGCACGTGAGTGGGCAACCGCTCTGTGGGCCAACCAGAGCCCCATCCTAGAGTCCACCCGGGACTTTCACCACGCACTGGTGGAAGTTTTCGACCACCCAGCGGTAGGACGCCGTCCTGGCGATCGGCTCCTGGATTGCTGCCAGGGGAACCGCTCCGTTGCCGACTTTTCACTAGATTTCCGCACAATCGCCGCTGGACTCCCGTGGACAGACGACACCCTTTTGACCATCTTTCGTCGCGGACTAAACCAAGATCTCCTGGATGAACTCGCGTCTCGAGGAGAGGCGATGTCCTTCGACGAGTTCGTTTGGCTGGCGGTACGTCTGGATAACACCGTGCGCGATCGCCGACACCGCCGCAACCAGTCCGAGGCTCGCCGAAACCCCCCGAGTCCGGCTCCCGAGGCTGCGGAGCCAATGCAGCTGGTACGATCGCCACTTTCCGCGGCAGAACGACGCAGGAGATCTCAGGGAGGGCTGTGTCTCTACTGCGGCGAGGCCGGACACATACTCCGAACCTGCCCCCTGCGTCCACGCCAGGAGGAGGAAACCCCTCGGGTAGGTGACCCGCCGATCGTGCCGCCCACACGCCGACAACTCACGATCCCGGTGACTATATCTGCCAAGGGGAAAAGGGTCCTTATCCAAGCGTTGATCGACAGTGGGGCGGCGGGGAACTTTATCAATCTCACTCTCGCAAACCAATTGGGACTACCCCGGAGGAGACTCGCCAGGCCCCTCTCTGTACTGGGGGTAACGGGCGAGAGGATGAGAGAGGGAACAGTTCGCTTCCGCACACACCCCTTCTCCCTCCGCGTCGGTGTCCTTCATGGGGAGGAGATAGAAATGTACGTCCTGCCCCAGGCGAAGGACCCAATAATCCTGGGGTACCCCTGGTTACTGCAACACAATCCCCACCTGGATTGGAGAACGGGTGAGCTAACCAAATGGTCCGCCGCGTGCTTATCCTCCTGTATGTCTGTGCCGTGTCAAACCTCCAGTGTAGAGAGCCCCGAACCAGAGGATCCTACCCGGCTCCCGGAGGAGTATCGGGACTTTGGGGATGTATTCAGTAAGGCAGGAGCCTTCACCCTGCCTCCCCACCGTGACTGTGATTGCTCGATTGAGATCCAGGAGGGGGCCAAGCATCGCAAGGGGAGGTTATACCCTATCTCCCTGCAGGAGAAGGAATCGCTGGAGAGCTACATCCAGGAAAGCCTCAAACAGGGAATAATCCGTCCCTCCACTTCTCCCATTACAGCCGGTTTCTTCTTTGTCAAGAAGAGGGACAGGGGTCTCCGCCCCTGTATAGATTACCGGGCGTTAAATGCCATCTCCGTTAGCCGGAGAGAACCGCTACCCTTAATCCCTTCTTCCCTTGAACAGCTACGAGTGGAAGACGTCATTCATCACCAGTAGAGGGCAGTATGAATACTGCGTGATGCCTTATGGTTTGGCCAACAGCCCTTCCATCTTCCAGTCCTTCATGAATCAGGTATTTCGGGACCTCATCGGCCGCTGTGTAGTGGTGTACATAGACGATATTCTGATTTACTCCCCTGATGAGCAGTCCCTCTTCCAGCAGGTCCGCCAAGTCCTACAACGGCTAAGGGAGCATCGCCTCTACGCCAAGATAGAGAAATGTGAGTTCAACCAAACCCGGATCCATTTCCTCGGCTACATCCTCGGTCAGGGAACCGTGGCCATGGAGGAGAAGAAGGTAACCGCCATTCGCGACTGGCTCAGACCCCGTAACCTCAAGGAGCTACAGCGGTTCCTGGGATTTGCTAATTTTGGCCCATTTGGACTCAATGTCCCCCGCCTCCCCTGGGACATGGGCGAAGTTCTGCTGGAGGTTATAGTTGAAGATCCTCATGACAGGGGATTCCGCCAGGCATTCCCAACAGACCCTAAACGCTTGGGTCTGCCAGGTCTGACCGGCTTCCTCCCCCACCAGCGGAGCCAACCCACCACCAGATGGTGATCAGTTGACAGCTCCGCCCCTCTCTTCACCCGAGTGTGCAATACATGCAGCTGCAAGTCCGATGACACGACCACAAAGTCGATCATCGAACTGCGGCCTAGGGTGTCCTGGTGCCTGGACACCCTTATGCTTGAACATGGTATTCATTATGGATAATCCGTGATGAGCACAGAAGTCCAATAACAAAACATCACTCAGGTTCAGATCTGGGGGGGGGCATTCCTCCCAATCACGCCCCTCCAGGTCTCACTGTCATTGCCCACATGAGCATTGAAGTCCTGCAGTAGAACAAGAGAGTCCCCGGGAGGAGCGCTCTCCAACACCCCTTCCAAGGACTCCAAAAAGGGTGGGTATTCTGAACTGCTGTTTGGTGCATAAGCGCAAACAACAGTCAGGACCCGTCCCCCCACCTGAAGGCGAAGGGAGGCTACCTTTTCATTCACCGCGGTAAACCCCAATGTACAGGCGCCCAGCCAAGGGGCAATAAGTATGCCCATGCCTGCTCAGCGCCTCATCCCATGAGCAACTCCAGAGTGGAAGAGGGTCCAACCCCCTTTGAGGAGACTGGTACTACATCTAGCCGGAACCTCACAGCCTCGTGCACCAGCTCAGGCTCCTTCCCCACCAGAGAGGTCACATTCCATGTCCATAGAGCTAGCTTCTGCAGCCGAGGATCAGACCGCCAAGGTCACCGCCTTCGGCCACTGCCCAACTCGCACTGCACCCGGCCCCTTTGTCCCCTTCTACAGGTGGTGAGCCGATTGGAAGGGGGACATACGTGCCTTCTTCGGGCTGTGCCCGACCAGGCCCCATGGGTGCAGGCCTGGCCACCAGGCGCTCGCCATCAAGCCCCACCCCCAGGCCTGGCTCCAGGAGGGGGCCCCCTTAACCCGCGTCTGGGCGAGGGAAAATGTGTGCCCATGTTTTTGTTCATCATAACAATTGATCGCAAACTGGATAACATCATGGAGAAGCTCACAGCTTTGCAAAAAGTATTGGATGGCGGAGACCAGCGTGGACATTAGTGGAGCTGGAAATTACGGCTTCTCGCACGGAAACCCAAACAACCCTATTCTATCAAGCTTTTGGCTCCCCCCAATCAGCACCGGCCTCGGCCAAGGCCGCTGCTGAACTAACAACTCCCCCAGAAGAACAAGGCAGTGAGACTCTCTTGCATTCCTCTCCCCCAATCCCAAGGACTTACCGCACCCTCCCCCCATCCAACGCCTTCGCCGCTTCATACCCCCAGCGTGAACAGGCGGTCTGGTGACCAGCGTCTCCATGGCTGCAGGACCGGATGGCTGTCTGTCTCTGCTGGACTACCTCCACCACCCCTTTTCCTCTACCTGTTGCAAGTCGTGTCATTTTTATGTTGTAAGGTGTAATGACCATGTGCTTATGTTGCTGAGGTGTTTTTTTTCGGTTCCCACAATGTACTCCCCACTGGAGTACAATCTGGGGGCTGTTTTTTTTTTATTCTCCTCCTCTCTCCTCATGTTATCCTGTTTCTCTTCTTCTCTCTTCCCCTGTCTCCCGACCAGTGTACCCCCTGCTGTGATGTTTGTGTATATGTATGGTCGGTTTTTCCGAATGGCGCCACGGTAGGCAGCCAGTTACCTCAGCTCCCAGCTCATTTGGTACCTGTCTGGAGCTGTGTTAACACGCAATTTCCCCACTGTGGGATCAATAAAGTACTATTATCATCATCATCATCATCATAAGGGGTCTTTTGAGTGGCACTTTGTCTGGTTCCTCACCCAGGACCTGTTTGCCTTGGGTGACCCTACCAGGGTCATAAAGCCCCAGGTAACTTAGCTCCTGGGATCATTGGAACAGACAAACCCTTCCACCACGATAAGGTGTCGGCTCCAGGAGGGGCATCTTTTCCTATACTGATAAAAACCTCCCTTATGGCCATTCATACTACACAAAGCAATTAAGCAATAAACAATTAAATGACAGAAAAGTTCTTCACTTTCTACTATAGAAATATCAGTTTTCACAATAAAAAACTACAATAAAAAAAACTGGACTGTCTTGGCAATGAGCTACCAGAACCTTTTCTGTAATTTTACACATTTATGTATTACAATTTAAGTCCAAAGAGTCTGGTTGACAGATTTATTTCTTTGTCACAGCAGCTTTTTCTTTATCGTGTAGAAAAATAGCTAAATATGTGACTTCTTCACATTGACAGAAAGGGGAGTTTCACTAGTCCGGCCCACTTAAGATCAAAGTGGACTGTATGTGGCCCACCAAAAAGAGTAACCTATGGCCTAGAGCCTACAATCACATTACCCGCTATGAGTTTGTAGATGCTGTCATATGCTCGTATGTATTGTTCAACAAAAACATATACTCTGCCATGTGGGATAGGCTTGCACGACCCTGAATTAATGTCAATGTAACCTAGCGCAGTCATGACCCTGACCGTGGCCAGTCTTCAGTGGCATGGAAAAAAATCGACAAGAACAAACTAAGAGTTGCTGCCTTTGGTCCAGAAAGGCTTGTGCCCTGAGTCCTGACACAATATACACTTTTTTTTCATATTTTCTGACGGTATTCAGAGTGAATGCGTTGGAAAAAGCTCCTAGAACATCCAAACATCTTTAGCAAAGAATTGTAGGTAGCTAGTAACCAGATTAAAACAACGTGCAACTTACATGTGTTCACTTCTTGTATCAGTGGGGTGTGATTAGAGACAAAACACTTCTCATGGTTTGCAATAAAACTTATCATGTTCATTTAATGAATGATAAGTCACTGAGGATAACATCATTCAACCTTGCATCCACCGTGAACCCTGTCTACGGACGCTAGCTAGTTACCCACGAGCCAGAACTCCATGTCATGCTGCTAGCTAGCTTTCGACCTATCCTGTTGGAAACCCTAATAGTCATGCGAATTCACAATTTGCAAGCTACAAACAGTTTACATATATATTAAACAACATGCTCTCTGATGGACAGTCAAAATACCATTGAAACAGAACCAAGAGTGCTGTACATAGCAGCAAGCTAACGCAAAAAAAAAAAAATCCGTGCCGTTAAGACATACTAACCTCTGTAACCACAGCAGCTTTGGGATTTCAAGACAATAACGCTAAAATAGCTAACACTATACGTATAAATGGACATAGAATTTACTAGGCTGACCAAACTTACCTTCAGTTTACAGGAAAACGATGGGTGGACTCACCACAGGGATTTAGGTACTGAACTTGCGAAGAAGGCTGAAAAACTGTGCATCTATTTGCATTGCCTTGAACATGCTGAATTGCGCCAAAATATCTGGCTTGTTGCCTCAGCCAATTAGAGTATCGTTGACTGTTTGAAACTTTTGGTTGGTCCTTGACCTTCTGCTGTGGCCAGCATTGCCTCTCTTGAGCATTGACCAGGAATGGCTGTCATGGTGTCACTTTTAAGGGTGGATATAGGCTATCATGAAATTATTTTCGAAACTCTAATTCTCCACAAATTGCATTTCCTAATAAATAATCAGATATATGGATAAATACACATATGCATAAACAAATAAGTTGATTAATTGAAATAAATAAACCAGTTAAAGAAAAACAGGAACAAAAAATCCCTGTACTGAATAAATGAATAGGCTAATCGTGTTTGTTTATAAATAATATGTATTCACATGGATTATGTTGATAACAAGAATGTTGATTTTTGTAAATAAAACTATTTTTCCTGCACCTGTCATAGATGTCCACATGACATCCAAAAAAATTACATTCAAATGTTGAATGTCATATTGACATACAAGTTGGGTCATGGATGGAAGTTCAAATTGTGGACCTAGTTTGGACATTGTATAGCTGTCCAGAATTGGTCATGGACTGACGGACCCAATATAGACATGATCTGCACGTCTGTCTGATATCCAATGTTTAGTGGGTACACAGCCTGTGGTTCAAGAATGAATGAATAAATAGCCTACACGGAAACTGAATATGGTGGTTGTATATACTCATCCAGTCACCGATTTAGTCCAATAAATGTTTTACATAAGTACTTTGCTGGTATAAAGTTATAAAAAATTATTAGCGCATGTAAATTTTAACATTTCCACCAATATGTTTTGAAATTAATTAACTTTTAATTAACCTTTAAGTAACCTTAAAAGGGAAATACTGTTTGTGGAAAAAGCAAGCACAGTTTGTGGAACCACAACCCTAAAGTCATATACCAGGTTAACAGAACAGCTTAGGTTGTTAGAATAAGCGGTTTACTTGGTTGCGGGGCGGGGCGGGGTGGGGGGCAGGGGTCTTGGCAGTTGGTTGTAGAGGCTGATGAGCTGATGGGTGATGGCACTCAGGGAGGCGCGGCATTTGCAGCTGTTGTTGTAATGGAGCCCCTTTGATTCTCTCTCCTTGTGAAGCTTTGTCTTGGTTGCAGTTCTCTGTCCAGCTGGGCCTTCGCTGGCAGGCTTCACGAGGGCTTCTTGTGGGCTTCTCTTCTCCTCGGCTGATGTTCTCTGCCTCTCTTCAGGCTGATGTTTTTCTGCTACTCCTCCTTTTGCTTTGTTCTGAGGTGCCAGGTTTTATAGTCTAAAGTTCATGAGTAGGGATGACCAGGAATTCAAAACCTGAACCAATGGCTGACCATTCATTTGGCGGGCTTTCGGAAGGGGGTCTGTATCCCTTTTGGGATTTATGACTAGACTGATTCTCCCTTTACTGATGATTTTCATTAAGTGGGTGTAACTTTTGATACATCCACTTTCATGGTAAGCACTGACCATATGTGGAATCAGGAGTGATTGTCCATCAGTTTGATACCAAACATGCCATAACATGTATTAATCGATTAAAAATTACTTATATTATGTATGTTACTGACTCACATCAGTATACGGTATAGGTGTTTCGGGTTGCATCTCAACAGATGTTGCACTACAGACATTACATGACATATTCACATTCAAACAGCACATCTTATCCTTAGATAGGTGTGGCCATTAGTTTGTGGCAATACCAAGTTAAGTTGCACATCTGGGAACAACATATTTTGGTTGGTGTGGGTTATCCCAATTGATCTTCTCCCCAGAATGGATAATGTACACCTTAATTCAATTCCGTTACGGATGGTAGAACTCAAAGAGCTTGCTAACGGCCACAAAGGTCAGATAAGGGTCACCGAGGAATGTGGAAAAGAAAGAGGGGGGGGGGGTTGTGTGCCAAGTCGAGGGACCCCTGTCCTTCAGGTCCACTCTGCTGTCTGTAGGTCCCTAAATCTTTGGGCAAAAAAAGTTGGGAGTGCTGGCTTCCCTTGTTATCTGTATGTGTGTGTTTAAGTGTGTTTGTGTGTGTGGGGTCATGAACCCCCCCTTTGGTGCATAGGCCAATGTGTACCTCTCGTACCAGGCTAGGCTTTGTCTCAAGCCACCTGGAATTTAAGCTCTGTGGTATGTGCATGCGTGATCCTACATTCCTCAATGCAATAAATGCATTTCTGTACCACAGGTTGCAAATCAGAGACATGCAATATATCAATTGACCATTATGGGTATAATAATAAGTACATGAGCTTCCACCACATTTTAAATGTGTTTGTTAAAATGTGTATTAAGAATAATGAAAATGAGACAGCACTGTTACAGTCTGAAATTGCACAGAATTACTATGGGATGGAATATGTCCTTAATGGTGCCAGCTGTGGCACGCAGTCAGTATTTTGACACAGCCGGTAAACTCACAGCCCCCCGTCTGGCCCATTTTAGATACTGCAAAATGATATGCCACTTAGCGACAGCTTTCAAGAATTCATGAATCTGCTGGCTGATCCACATCACAGGTCCTGATTTATTGGAGGTGGCCATTTCAATGGCTCCTGTGCTATTTGGCAGGCTGGAGTCTTCACAGATCTAATACACACTAAAGCTTTCAAACCAAAGTGGGGAGTCAGGCTCAGGTCAATCCCTGTGGCTAGGTTATTCTCATCTCCACTGGTTTTTCATTGTTTTTATTGTTTATTCCATTGTCCAGAGGGGAAGCCTCTCTCAAATATTTCAGCACATTTCACTCTCTGTGCCGCTAGACCCACTTAATGTGTGAGTCTAATTTAATTAGTCTCAGTTCAGTTTCTTCTATTAACTGCCTCACACCATGACTCTTGTAAGTAGGGGCACATGATGTCATGCCCCGATCGTCTGCTCCTTCCATGTGTCATGCCCCCTCGTTAACCCCGTGTGGATTCCAAATGTTCACCAGCTGTTTCCTGTTGCCATCCTTAGTCCAATGTATTTAGTCCGCGTTTAAGTTTGTTTCCCCAGTCCGGTCTTTGTAATGTCAACCCGGTACAGTATACCCCACAATGCTTGACCCTCCAGTGATTGTCGCGTCCATGTCGCCAACCTCTCAGTATATCGAGCAGGCTCCCGAAGCACCTTCTTTCACTGCATAGGCTCCTGAGACGCTCCTCCTCCTCCTGCCTTTGCCAGAGGCAAACCTCCCAAACGAGGGGGCATTGGCTCCAACCCTGTAGTTCCCACGCCCATGGCTCGCCTGCATGCAGCCTCGCCATTGCCTGAGATCCTGGCCAGATGGTTTATCACCTTCCAGGGTCTGTACTGGCAGGTAATGGGGGAGCCAGCGGCACGAGGTTCCCCAGAGGCTGCCATGCTCCTGGAACAGCGGCAGGGGGAGTTTGCTGCAGTGACCCCAGCATTTCCACCACAGTAGCTGGAAAAGGCGGAGGAGACTCTGAAGAAGCTGCTCTGTTGGAGGACAGAGCAGGCTGCCCCAGCAGGGGATACCGTGCCCGCACCTGAGGCGTACCCCCCTGCTCGGACCCCAGAGGTTCTTGTGCTGGTGGCTGATGTGCTTCCTGTGGTTCCTGCTTCAGCCCCCGAGGTACCCATGGTTCCTACTCTGCCCCCCGAGGTACCCGTGGCTCCTGCTCCACCCCCCGAGGTTCCTGTGGTTTCTGCTCTGCCTCATGAGGTTCCTGTGCCGCCAGTTCCTGCTCAGTCCCCCGTGGTTCTTATGCTGCCAGTTCCTGCTCAGTCCCTCGTGGTTCCTTTGGTTTCTGCTCTGCCCCCTGAGGCTCCTGTGCCTGTGGCTCCAGCTCTGCCCCCAGAGGTTTCTGTGTGAGCAGTCCCTACGATTCCTGCTCCGCCTGAAGTTCCTGCCTCGTTCCTCATGGTTCCTGTGACTCCTGTGGTTCCTGTTCTGCCCCTGGTAGCTCCATTTCCTGTTCTGCCCCCGGTGGCTTTGTTCCTTGTGGTTCCAGTGCCTGTGATCCTGGTTCCGACGCCCCCTGCACCACCCTCCATGACTCCAGACCCAGTGAATTTAGCTGCATCCGGAGGTCCCAGTACCGCCAACTGTTCTGGCTGCATCCCCGGAGGTCCCAGTACCACTGCCTGTTCCGGCTGTGCCCCCAGAGGCTCCAGTGTAGCTGCCCAAGGTTCCTGCTGTGCCTCCGGAGGCTCCAGTGCCACAGCCTGAGGTTCCTGCTGCGCCCCCAGAGGCTCCAGTGCCGCTGCTTGAGGTTTCTGCTACGCCCCTGGAGGCCCCAGTGCTGCCACCGCCTGAGGTTCCTGCTGTGCCGCCGTCCAAGATTCCTGGCCCGGCACCCTCCACAGCACCCTCTGTCATTCCTGGCCTGGCACCACCCACAGCGCTCTCTGAGGGTCCTGCTCCAGTGCCCCAGGAGCCAATCCCTGAGGTTCCTGCTCTGGTGCCCGGGGTCCCTGAGCCCAAGGTGCCTGCTCCGGCGTCCAAGAAGCCAGTCCCTGAGGTTCTTGCTCCGGCGCCCGAGGAGCCAGTCCCTGTAGTGCCCACCGTGCCACCTCCCAAGGTTCCCATCCAGGCAGCCAATGTGCCACCCTATGAGGGTCCAGCCCCGGTGGCTGAAGCGTCACCTTCCGAGGTTCCTGTCTCGGCGGTAGGCACGCCACCCTACGTGGATCCCATCCTGACGGACGGCACACCACTCTGCAAGGCCCTAGTTCCACCTGCTGATGCACCTCCAGCCCCAGTGGTTGCCGGTGCCTTCTCGGTCACCCCAGCTGTGGCTCGTCGGTTGTCTGCGTCTGGGCCGAAATATGAAATATGAAACCACTGACACTCCATGTGTATTGTGCTAAGGAACATATGATATAACCTGTAACGTAACCACACAGAAAATGGACATTTTACCATCTGTTTTGCATTTAAATTAAACTTAAAATTCTAGTAAATTCCACTCTGTATGATGTTTTAATCCTTCATGATAACAGGACAGGAACATTACGAAAACTTGACCTCTCCATTCTTGAATACTTTAAGCAATGTATTTGTTTGCATTTGCAAATACAAGAAAACAGTTAACATTGTTTAAACAGCAGATCAAAGGTAGAAAAATTTTTTGTTTGCCTAGGGAGTGTTGATCAGTTAGGTGCTAATTAATGTCCTGAGCGGCCATTTCATTAAATAAAAACGTGCGGCAAACGTGGGATAACCTCAACACCAAAATCAGAAGACAATTCCCATCATTTCTGTAATGGGGATGAGCATGAAGGATGACACGTCTGAGAGACAGGATGAAAATGCATAAGGTAACAGATGCTTCCCCTGGGGAGACTTAAAGTGCAATATCTGTCATATCTGAAAGATCGTATTTCCTGATCACGATGAAGAGGTAACAACTCTCTTCATCATCAAATGCCTCCTTTATGCCATTCCTCTTGACAAAGACTGTAAGCAATTGTGAAACACTTAAATAACTCTGGTGATGTGGTGTGTCTTGGAAGAGACAAGGAGAAACAGATCATAATAAGGAGGTTTAAAATCACCATAAATTTAACCAGATGATCTGTTCTTTATACTGTGGATTTTGCACTAGACTAAAATTTGTTGTGAAGGTTCTACTGTAATAAAATTAGTGTATGTATGGCCATTTTGAAATAATCCATCGATTTTCTGGGTTTGCCTCAGTTACTCAGTGTTTTTGTAACATTCTAATTTCAATTAATTCTAATTTGGGTGAAACATCTTTGTTTAGAATTTAAATAAAAAAAAAATTGAATACAATTAACTGGCAGGGGTTACACTTGTGCCCCATGCTGCCTGATGCAAGCTCTATCTATCTATCTATCTATCTATCTATCTATCTATCTATCTATCTATCTATCTATTGAATTATAAGTGTGGTTGAATTATAGGGGAACAGACTAGAAACACATAACAGCTGACATAACAGCTGCGTCACACTGAGCATTTCTATTTATTGTGCTAATGAGAAATGCATCACCAGGATTTCATGACAGTTAAGTAACTGCAATGTGTTCATGGACTAGAGAAGCTACCTAAGTTCAGAACACACAAGAGGAATCATCACAAACAGGACACAAATCCTTTCAGCCACTCCATTGCCCTGTGACAGTATAATGTGACACCTGGTCTGTTCCAATGAACGGTGAGATAAACAAAAAACATCCAGTCAATGGAATTTCTGTTGCAAAAAAAAACATATTAATCAAATGAAGAGAAATGGCAGTCTAGCTGAAGCTAACAGGAACGCCACATGTGTGAACTAAACAGCTCTGTACAACAGTGGTGTGCAGAAAGGTGCCTTTGGAAAGCCAACTTGTTGACCCACAAAGTAGTTTTCAAGATAAAAGGATTTACCTGATAACATGTAAGGATGACAATAATGTGGCCACTGAGTGTAATAACATGATAAAACTGGAACACAGGCAATCAATTTGTGGTTTTTCAAGGAAATATATAGGATTTGTCATATATACATACAGGCGTGACATCAAGTCACAATGGAACCATGGGTATGAGTTTCCTCAGTTTTTATCCCTCTGGGGACGAGGTCATCGTCGGCGATGTCGCATATCTTTCTCGTGTATTTCAGTTTATATCTCGCTGAAATCTTTATGTGGGATCATGGAAAAAAATGCTGACTAAATGCATAATCTGACTTCTTTTCAGAACATCCATTGTCAGAAGAATTAAAGTTTTTAAAATTAGGTTAAACAGGCCAAAAACGTAAACCATGTTACCTTTCTTTGTATTACCTGCATCGGAGTTGTGTAGTAACACACTCAGGTGAAAATCACTATTTCCATTCTAAATATTAAATTAACACGTATTCAAATTGCATTTTCATGGTAATTTGATGAACAACACAAGGGTGAAACGCGATCGATACATCCCCATCAGTGCCATGAAAGGGGGGGAGGGATGTGGCCAGGTGTGAATGGCTCATGCATACACATGGTAGCTCCTACATATTCAATGGAAGAAGACCAAAAATATTTACAAAGTACATAAAATTAAGTTGAGTGTAATGCCAAAACAAATCCATCCATCCATCCATTTTCCAAACCGCTTATCCTATTGGGTCGCGCGGGGTCCGGAGCCTATCCCGGAAGCAATGGGCACGAGGCAGGGAACAACCCAGGATGGGGGGCCAGCCCATCGCAGGGTACACTCACACACCATTCACTCACACATGCACACCTACGGGCAATTTAGCGACTCCAATTAGCCTCAGCATGTTTTTGGACTGTGGGGGGAAACTGGAGTACCCGGAGGAAACCCCACAACGACATGGGGAGAACATGCAAACTCCACACACATGTGACCCAGGCGGAGACTCGAACCCGAGTCCCAGAGGTGTGAGGCAACAGTGCTAACCACTGCACCACCATGCCGCCCCCTCCAAAACAAATATATAAGAAATAATTTATTTGTCATGAATTAAGTTTATGATATTGAATAAAATGTGTGACCATGCCCCAGTCAGTGGAAGTGTGCTCCCTATACCTAGTCCCCAGAGGTTTATCTCAAGCTTCATCAGTAGTAGGGCAAGTGGCTACATGAGAAACTATTCAGGAAAGGTGAGCTTGAAGTATCATACAGGATATGTCCCTAGGGGTCAGCACGGTGGTGCAGTGGTTAGCACTGTTGCCTCACACCTCTGGGCTTGAATCTCCGTGTTTGTCGAATTTGCATGTTCTCCCTGTGCTGTTATGGGGTTTCCTCCGGGTACTCCGGTTTCCCCCCCACAGTCCAAAAATATGCTGAGGATAATTGGAATGTCCAAATTGCCTTTAAGTGTGCACGTGTGAGTGAATGGTGTGTGAGTATACCCTGCGATGGGTTAACACCCCATCCTGGATTATCCCCTGTAGCCTCCAGGATAGGCTCTGGACCACCCGTGACCTAGAATAGGTTAAGTGATTTTAGAAAATGGAGGGATGGATAGATGGATATGTCACAAATAAAGAAGTGAAGTCACAATAAAATGAATTACTGAGTCCAATTGAAAAAAGACTGAAGCTACAAACTTTAATATATGAATGAGAAATCACAACCTGCTCCTCCAACCTTTTTTGTTCTTAGTGGAATTATTCCTCCAGATCTCATACGAAGTCCAAGGTTACTCCATCATACAACATTTACTAATGAAGACCTTAGGCTTCCTGCCAAATATCAATTTCACCACCAGGAATTTCACGTGGAATTACTTCCAGTCGACTAATTTAATATTCGGAACAAAAAAAAAAAAAAAAACCCTCACCACTGTCCTTGAGGCCTGGACTAATCATCACCTTAGTTTGAATATGATGTTGTCTTTGAGCAGTTTTCAAGGAACTATTATGTAAAATACATGCAGTTTTTGTGTTAGAAGTGTATGGGACATCAAAGGAATATATTTTAACATCTCAAATGAAAAAATTACATCATTAAAACTAGAGAAAAGTGAAATTTTGAGATAGTTTGTAGATGCTTTTAATGTTGTATGTATGATGGATGCCTGTGTTCATAAAGGTATGTTATCTGAAAGCTAAAACAGAGAACAAGTTTAAAGGAAAAACTGTGCCATAAAAATCCCAATTCTGAGAAATATATGTATTAAGAAGTATATTCATATAAGTTCTGAAAATCTGAATAAAGATTTCAATAAACTTTTTAAGGACAAAGGCTGAGTTACTGCAGAATGTTGAATAGAACCATACAATACTGGGACGGAAGGAACAGACACTGTATTTGTTTATTGAAGCATACATGAAAACATTTATTTTGCAACCAATTTGACAGCAGTATAATGGAAACAGGAGAATAAAAAAGTGTTAATGTTACAGTGAGATTTAGGCTCAGGCACTAGCATAAGTAAACCAGGTTAAGTAAACCATAAAACCCAAAATCAGATGTTATTAAAGTTAAAGATATATCACTCTACACTTTAATTGCTAAATATTTTCATTAGACTACAGTTATAGTTTGAGAGAACATACAATGAGAGAAATCCTGTTCATAAAATACAATACAATATATATTTTTTTAAAGTCAATCAATCTAGGAAATAAGCTGTGAGACTCAAATGTGAACTTTGATGTAAGTATAATAATGGAAAGTACCTCTCAAAACCTTGTTATTTTATATCTATCATTTTGAGCTCTTGCTGTGTAATGGCAAAGAACTTTCATAATTTTATAGCATCAAATTTTGACCTTCTGTCCTATCAAGATGTCTCTTCAGGAAGGTTACATGTATTAAGGGATAAAAATCGTGAGACAGCTGTAAATAAGTGATGTCAAAGACATTAGGTTTCTCCCACAAAAGCATGCATTTTAAAAATCCTGAAAATTGTGGAACTTTCACTAAGTTGCAAAGGTGAAATCTAGCACATGGTCATGAAGAAACATGTGGATGTATTATATTTGAAGGACCATAAAGGCTGAATGTAACTAATTGCTCCCAGTATGACAAAGTTTTCCTCAGACCACTACGTCACCCCCTCCCCCCCATCAAAATCCTATTCATCCCACACCCCCCAACCATTATCTCTAGTGCCCTTATACAAGGTTGGGGCAGTACCTAATTTTTAATACCATCCATATGTTATTCCATGGTATACCATATTTATTCAGTCTTTTCAAAAGCAATGCTACTGTATTTCAGTACCATAGTGCAGGATGGAGGTCCCCTATGATAAGTATCACCAAAGTTTCACATCCTCGATAAATTTCACAAAGTGAAAATACCATTATATACCACCTCTTCATAAACAATCATTATTAAAAGCCCAGCTTTGTGTGATTCGTCTCAAGGAATCAGTTCTTTCCTGTGTCACCACTAAGTAGGACTAGGACTATGTAACCCAATCAAATTCCCCCATGAAAAATTGGCCATGATAAATGCTGCTGATCAGCTAATGGACTGCTACCAATAAAATTTGCTGAGGGGGGTGCGGGAGCTGGTGATGAAACAGAAATGTAAGCTTTATTTCAGAATATTCAGAATAGAGTTATCCTATACATATGGTCAAGTGCCTTCTTTAGTCAACCTTCTCTTTGCTGCGACTAAGCGGCATTGCCTCAATTTTGGTGTTATTTGTCTCAAAATTGGAAGAGGTCCAGATCTTCACCCAAACAATGCGTGTGCAAGTGTCAAAAAGTATTTTTTGAGTTATCATGCTGACAAGATCAATTGTATGAGGCTGCCCTTCTCATTTCTATCCATAGTCAGCTTTAGTTTCAGTTTTGGTGAGATTTCTCTTAATATTTAATTGGGTCAAAATCTTCACCCAAACCATGTGTTTGCAAATGTTGAAAATCATCTGTCAAATACTTTTCACATTATCACAGTAACAAGATTAAGTGTCTAACATCGCCTTTCCCTTTTCTTATCATTATTGTCACGCCCACACAGGCGGGAACCACAAGGTGTGCAAGGTTAAGGATAATGAGAAGGAGGATAAAGACAGCAAAGTCACACCAGCTCAACGCGAAGTATTGCGCTGATGTTATCAAGCCTTGCTAAGCATTTTCTTGTCTGTCGTCTTCCCCTGATTCCTGACCTGTTCCATTTGCCCCGTGTTTGCTCCTTCTCTGTTTTACCTTCCTTTTCCAGACCCGTTCCCGAACTTGACCCGTCTTCCCCGCCGAGCCTGGCACGTCTCATTCCCGCTCCCCTGTGTGGTCACGTCCCGTGCCTCCATGTAGGACTGATTCCCCGGCTTTCGACTTACCTGCCATCCGCCTGTCCCTAACTGTGCTTGTACCCGGGAAACACAAATAAACATTGCGTTGGTTTGCATCACTAGATCCGTGTCTTCCTGTCCAGGGTTCCGTGACAGAATACTTCGCCGCACCAAGATGGATCCAGCAAGCCACGCGGCGCTTGAAGACCGCCTGTCCGCTGTGGAGCAGCTCCTTGCGGCTCAGGCTGCTCGAACCCCTCTACCGGCCTCCCCGCCTCGTGCGATGGCCTTCGCTCCCATCGTAGTGCCCGAGAGGTATGCCGGGGGTTTTTGATGCAATGTGGTATCTACGTCGAAGAGCACCCCGAGATGTTCAACACTCAGGCTGCCGAAGTAAGATTTGTCATTTCCCTTCTTACCGGACGTGCGTGGGAGTGGGCGACAGCCCTGTGGGCGAACCAGAGCCCCATTATAGACTCCACCCGAGACTTTCACCGGACCCTGGTGGAAGTTTTTGATCACCCGGCGGTGGGACGTTGTCCAGGAGACCGACTCCTCAACTGCTGCCAGGGGAACTGCTCCGCGGCTGACTTCTCCCTGGAGTTCCACACCATCGCCGCAGGGCTCCAGTGGACGGACGACACGCTCTTGACCATCTTCCGCCGTGGATTGAATCAGGACCTCCAGGATGAACTCGCGTCCCGGGGTGAGGCGTTATCATTCGACGAGTTCGTCCGGCTGGCGGTTCGTTTGGACAATACCGTACGAGATCGCCGGCACTGTCGATGCCAGACCGAGGCCCGCTGAGTTCCCCCGAGTACGGCTCCTGAAGCGGCAGAGCCGATGTAGCTGGGATGGTCACCCCTCTCCGCAGCAGAGTGCCGGAGGAGATCCCAGGGTGGACTCTGTCTCTATTGCAGGGAGGCAGGACACACCATCCGGATCTGCCCCGTGCGTCCACTCCGGGAGGAGGAGGCCCCTCCAGTAGGTGGCCCACTGATTGCACCGTCCACCCGCCGACAACTCACAGTTCCGAGATTGTGGGTTCTGAGGGGAGAAGGGTCTCGATCCGGGCACTGGTCGACAGTGGGGCGGAGGGGAGTTTTATCGACCTCACCCTCGCACGGCAATTAGGGCTCCCACTGAGGAAACTCGCCAGACCCCTCTCTGTGCTGGGCGTAACGGGTGAGAGGATGAAGGAGGGGACTGTCCATTTCTGCACGCACCCCGCGAGAGGCTCGCATCTTTACCAAGCTCGACCTCCGCAGTGCTTACAACCTGATCCGGATTAAGGAGGGGGACGAGTGGAAAACATCATTTATCACCAGTAGGGGGCAATATGAGTATCGCGTGATGCCTTATGGTTTAGCCAACAGCCCTTCCATTTTTCAAGCATTCATGAACCAGGTGTTCAGGGACCTCATCCATCGCTGTGTTATAGTATACATTGATGATATACTAATCTACTCACCAGATGAGCTAACCCACATCCAGCATGTCTGCTAGGTCCTGCAACGGTTACGGGAGCATCACCTCTTCGCCAAGGGAGAGAAGTGTGAATTCCATCAAACCCAGGTCCAGTTCCTCGGCTACGTCATCGGTCAGGGAACCATGGCCATGGAGGAGAGGAAGGTGGCAGCCATACACGACTGGCTCAAACCACGCAATATCAAGGAACTGCAACGTTTCCTGGGGTTTGCAAATTTCTACTGCTGTTTTATACGCAACTTTAGCCAGGTGGCAGCTCCTCTCACCTCCCTAACCCGGGGTGCAACCTCACGACTGGCCTGGTCGCTGGAGGCTGAGGCCGCCTTCATGAGGTTGAAGAAGGCATTCTGCTCGGCTCCCGTCCTCGCCCAACCACAACCCGATCTCCCTTTCGAGATTGAGATGGATGCCTCCGAGGCCGGGGTGGGTGCGATCCTGATTCAACGGGATCCACAGACCCCTGCGCCTACTACTCCAAGAAGCTGACCGCGGCGGAGCACAATTACCCTGTTGGGAAGAGGTAGCTGCTCGCAATCCGCCTGGCCCTGGAAGAATGGAGACATTGGCTGGAGGGAGCACGCCACCCTTTCGTAGTTTTCACAGACCACCGCAATTTAGAGTACCTTCAATCGGCCAAGCGCCTCTCTGCTCGCCAGGTTCGTTGGGCTCAGTGGTTTTCCCGGTTTGAGTTTCAGGTCCGTTACCTCCCTGGGAGCCGAAACATTAAAGCAGACGCGCTCTCCCGACAATTCGATCCCCCCTCCAGCCCAGAACGAACCGAACCCATCCTTAGTCCAACCTGTTTTGCATCTATGATTACCTGGGACCTAGAGGAGAACATTCGTTGAGAGAACGAGGGGAGGATCCCTCCTCCAGGCTGTCCGATAGGGGTTCAATTTGTCGCAAGGAAGAATCGCGGGGCGCTTCTCCACTGGATACACTCCCTACGAGGGACAGGGCACCCTGGGACAGCGACCACTCTACACCTGGTATCTCGCAGATACTGGTGGCCAGGCTGATGGAGGCAGGTACAGGACTACGTGGAGTCCCGCCCGGAGTGCGCACAGGCTAAAACACCACCTCAAGCTCCCGCTGGTCTTCTGCTTCCCTTACCAACCCCCGCTCGTTCGTGGTCCCACTTGGCCATGGATTTTATTACGGATCTTCCCCGTTCGGTAGGGGAAAACTACCATCCTTACCATAGTGGACCGGTTCTCGAAGATGTGTCGGCTGGTCACACTTCCAAAACTTCCCTCGGCTTCTGAAGTGGCAGAGATCATCATAAAAGGTCTCTTTTGGTACTACAGACTACCGGAAGACATCGTCAACAACCGGGGACCCCAGTTTAACTCCCGGGTGTTTAAAGAGATGTGTCACAAGCTCAATATCACCCTCAGCCTACCACCCACAGTCGAACGGCCTGGCCGAACGTACTAACCAAGAAGTAGCCAAAACCGTCCGTCTGCTGTGCTGGACCAATCCTTCTGGGTGGGTGGAATATGCCCTCAATGCCCGGGTGAGTCCCATTACGCACCTTTCTCCGTTCCGGTGTGTCCTAGGTTACCAGCCTAGGCTCTTCCCATGGGACTCCCTGGAGGGACCAGTACCAAAGGTGGAAAGCTGGTACCAGGAGAGTCGTCGAGCTTGGCAGCAGATTCAACGAGCGCTGAAGAGCCAGGCCAAGAAGAGGAAGACCCAGGCGGACCGACGACGACAAGCGGGACCCACTTATCAGGTTGGTCAATTAGTGTGGTTGTCTACACGTAACTTACGCATTCCCGGGTGTCAGAAGCTGACCGCATGGTTCATCGGGCCCTTCCGCATCCTGCGGCGGGTGGGACCCGTGGCCTTCCGCCTTCAACTGCCCAAGGTGTACCACATCTGCCCCACCTTTCATGTGTCTCTTCTCAAGCCCGTAAAGCACAGTCCCCTACGGCCAGACACCCCGCCGGTGGAGGACCTCCCCGTCGAGGTACCGGAGGAGAACCCCTCCACTCAGATACGCGCCCTCCTAGATTCCTGCCGGCGCAGGGGACGGCTCTACTATCTGGTCGACAGGGAGGAGGCGGACGCTAAAGAACGCAGCTGGATACCAGCCAGCGAGATAACCCACCCAGACCTGTCCTCCTGTCCAGGGTTCCGTGACAATTTTTTTAAATTTTCGTGTAAAAAGTAACCAATTCCAAATCTTCATCCATACAATGCCTGCAAAGTTTGAGAAATATCCATAAAAAAGTTACTGTGTTCACAATGTCAAGGGCTCTATTTTAACAATCTAATGCAAAGCGTATTGCGCAAAGCGGAACTAACAGTTATGGGCATGTCCAAATCCATTTCACTATTTTGACTATGAAATAACAGACAAGACAGAAAAAGGTTGTCCTAACTCTCTTAATTATTTAGAGGTGTGTTTTGGGTGTAACAAGCAATAGACCAATAAGAATAGCATTCTAATTCACCTTTAAAAGGCAGTGGTGCATGATCTACTGCAGATTGCTATTTTAACAGCCTGTTTGCCCAGCACACCAGATCGTTTTTGTGCGAGGAAATGGAAATGCTCATGCAGCAGGTGAAAGTACGTGAACATCTACAGAACCACCATTGTTCCACCTAAGCCAGTGATTCTCGAAATGCATGGAGTGCCACCCCAGGGGGGCACTGTGGCACTGTGGTGGGGGGGGAGGGTGAGGCCAGTACGAAGCACATCAAATCCCAAGTGGGGAGTGTGCTAAGATGTCTAGCAGAACCAAAGTCTCATTTATGTGTTTAATGGGGGAGCATTAGTAATTTGGATTTTTTTCTTTCAGACAGCAAAGCAAAACATAGACAGATTTTTTAGGGACGAAACAAAAAACTGGCGATGGATATAATACAACAAAACCTGGACCATTTTGTTTCAAAACAGGGTTGCCAAATGTGGTCAGCTGGCTGGCATGAGATTTTCAATTGAAGACAAGTCTGCACACACATGCTCATGCATTTACATGTATATAACAGTTTTATTACCTTGTACATAGCCCGTAGGGTTTGAAAACTGCCCCAATGCTTTTCATGTAGATAATTTTAGGTTTAAAATGGAATATAGATTTGATGTAAGATTTCTTGATGTGATCGTTTGCATCTCATGGCGTGAGTGTCACGCCGAACACGTGGGAGTTAGCAACTCTGATATAAATAAATATTTGCACTGCTACGACAATTGCAGCACATATTGCTTCAAACAACTAATGCGCGGTTGCGTACCAGTTATGTGGTATCCTATAGGGAGGGAGGGGGAATTAAAGGTCAACTGCTTCCGAAGGGGGCACAACAGAAAAGTTTGAGAATCACTGGCCTAAGTTCGGGGTGAAGCAGGCATGGGATGAGGTAGCAGCACTCCCTTCTTGGCATCAACACATGCAATTTAGCATCATGTCTTCAAAAATCCTCTAATATGTCCTCATTTATATCCAACAGGCATCCATCATGCATGGCAATGTTACACAACATACTGTAAACATGTCACAAAGAATGCTACAACGTTCTGAGAGTTCTGAGAGAGCATTTAATGTTCCACCTCAGCAATCCAAATGTACTTTCAACTAGAGTAGACACTTATTTCTGATAATGAACATGATAAGTCAGATTTTTCAATGATACGGTTTGTCCTTGTGACGGCTCTGCTGGTCTGTTGGCCCCGCCCACTTCCTACCTGTGGTCTTGTTTTTTTTTAGTAGGTGATCATGCGCAGGTGTGTCGTGTGAAGCCTTAAATTTGGAGGGGTATAAAGAGACCTGCATCTTCTGAAGAAGGCCCCCCCTACTTTCCTCCTCTGCCGTTTTGTGTTGGTTATGGTCTTTAAATAAATATTTTCATTTATTATTTGGTTGTGTGTGGTTTCCTTTTATGTTGCGCTGCCGTTGAGCCAGGTGGGCGTAACAGTTCTTTAGTTAATATATGTTATTTTTCTTATGGCATTTAATTAAAAAGTAAGATTATGTGAAAGGACTATATGTACTATATACAGTAAAATCCCGTTATAGTGGTCTCATTTATAATGGAATAAATATCGTCTATAACGGACAAGGTCCGCTGGTCCCGGCCATGGGCCTTTAAGAACATGCAGAAAAAGCATAGGATATAGCGGACTCGCATATAACGGAATTTCGCTTATAACGGACAAATAATTTGGTCCCCTGGGCCGCTTTTAGCTGTAGTGTTTTTCGGCTGTAACTGACATACAGGCTACACCTACAAGGTGAGTGGCGTGCTGTTGATATCCAGCGCAGATACGTAGTCGGGATTATTAATAGTCACATGTCTGGTCAGGTAAAGCTGGACTACTACATGTACAATATAATAATCTATACCACAAGTGTGTCTGCTGGGGTGTGGCATGAGTAAATGGTGTCTTGTAGTTTTGTTCTGGGTATACAGCAACTCTGGATATAACGGACTGTTTTGCCAGGTCCCTTGAAGTCCATTATATGTGGATTTTACTGTAATAAAACATATATAAATGAAATTAAATTACAAAATACCATTAATGCACTTTGAAGAAGTATCTGTGCCTATAACGAGCATCATGCACCCGCAAGTTTCTAAAACATACTCCTTAAATACCATATAATAGCTGGTCATGACAGCACCACTGACTTTAGACGTGGTTTTTGTTGGTCAAAAGCACAATCAGAATCAGAAACTTTATTGTCATTATACAAAGGTATAACGAAAATTGTGTGCAGTCCCTTGGAGTGCAAAAATAATAGAATATTACAAGCAAATAAATAAAATAATTAAAAATAATTTTCTTATGTACAAAAAAAGTAATACATAACAGAGCAGGTTATTGCACATTGTAAGTTGTTTAGAAATATATTGCACAGATTTAACCTGTTTAAGTTATTGCCTAGGTTTGTGAAAGAGAGCATTCCCTTACGGTATTCATTTATAATTGCAACAGTCCTAGGATATGTGCTATTTTCCAGTCTATGTCAGTAACATAGACTAACGTTAACAGTTCCCTCAGGTCATGTTAGTCATTTAACCTATCTGAAGTTGTAAGTTAACGTTAACTGGTAAGAGTTATTTTACCAGTTTTGTCGCATTCTCTCCTGTAATTAGTGATCTCTTTTTTTGGCCAGAACAGATAAGTTGTATTTTTTTGGACCTCTTGGATAGACCTTTTCACCAGACTTCTTGAATCAATTTTCATTGCAATTTCCTCGTACACTTGTTGTTTTCCGTTTGTTGTTAGTTGCAGATCAAATTTACTTTTTAGTATGTTCTTTCTTTTATTGCATTCATCCAAAAGTATAATGTTTTCCTCCTCTGACCAGTTTAACACAATTCACAAGCAGGCACGAGTGCAAGCGTATGAACGGTCTCCATGGAAACGGGACAATTTTACTGCTGTAAAATGTCTTTCAATGTTCTAAATTCCTTAATGTTTTTCCTTAACTAAGGAAATCTAAGGTGATACAGTGCAGCCAGAGTGGACCTGAAAAGAGTCCTGTTTCTGTGCAACACCCTTAGATAAATCCCTTAGCTAAGGAGAAATTAAACCTTAAGTGTCATACTTAAGGGGAAAACTTAAGGTGTTTTGTGCAACCGGCCCCAGGTTGTTATTTCTGCACCACGATGACAGTTTTTTCACCTCGTCCCTGTATAGGTGGGCGGGGGTGCAGTTGTGTGTATAGAGAGTGTACAAAAGGGGACTCAGCACACATACCTGTGGGAGCCGGTGTTGAGGCTGAGTGCTGTGGAGAGGTGAGGCTCCATTTTGACACTCTGTGGGCAGTCGCTGAGGAAGTCCTTAACCCTCTGGAGTTGACGGCATTGTTGGCGATGCCACGTATATTTGTCTTGTATTACAGTTCATAACTCGCTGAAATCCTATTGTAGAAACATGAAAAAAAATCGCTGACTAAATCCATAATCTGTCTTCTTTTCAAAACATCAATTGTCGGAAGTATTAAAGTTTTTAAAATTAGGTTAAATCGGCTAAAAAGTAAACCTTGTCACCTTTCTTTGTTTTACCTGCATGAGGGGCGTGTAGCACTGCCCTCACCTGAAGATCGCTATTTGCATTATAAATAACCGCATTTTCGTGTATTCAAATCACATTCACATGGTAATTAGTTGAACAACGCAGTAAATGTGATCCAGATACATCCCCATCAGCACCATAAAAGTGCTGATGTGGCCAGGTGCCAATGGCTCATTCATAGACATTGCTAGTTATTCAATGAAAGGAGCCCAGAAATAGTGACATGAGTTAGGTTTTTCTTATTTATTTATGCAACTGAATGTTGCAAATACACCATTTAGTCATCTTTATGTAGCCAAGACTTTGGTGATCAGATATCTGGGATCAAAACAAACTTCCACCATTGCTTACTATGTACTTTTATAATGTTTCTGCAAGTGTTCCAAACTGCATTTTGCTATGTCTATACTTTGATGTCAAATTACATCTGACATATTTACAAAGTACATTAAAATAAAGATGAGTGTAATGCCAAAACAAATATATAATAAATCATTTATTTGCCATGAATTAAGTTTATGATACTGAATGAAATGTGTGATCTTGCCCCAGTCTGTGAAAGTGTGTTCCCTACCCTTAGACCTCAGAGGGTTAATCCAGAGGCAGGTGAATTATGAGAAGCCAAGATTGTTTAATTTTGTTACCAGTCTATTTGGGATGATCGTGTTAAATGCAGATCTAAAGTTGATGAAAAGAAGCCTGGCATAACTGTCCTTCTGTTCCAGGTGGGTCAGGGTTATGTGGAGGGCTGAGGCTATTGCATCCTCTGTTGTTCTGTTTTTCCTGTATGTAAACAGATGAGGGTCAAATGTGGGTGGAAGTCCTTCAATGATGTGCTTTCTGAGCAGTTTCTCAAAACGCTTCATACTGCAGCAATAGAGTGAGAGCCACTGGCTGGAAGTCGTTTAGGTTGCTGATGGTGGTCTTTTTTGGAACAGTGATAATGGTTGAGGCCTTCAGGCAAGGTGGGACAATGACCTGTGTTAAAGACAGGTTGAATATTTTACTGAAAACCCCTGGGAGCTGGTCTGCACAGTCCTTCAGCACTCTACCTGTGATGCCGTCAGGTCCTGCTGCTTTACTGGGGTTTACGGCTCGTAGCATGCACCTCACGTCAAGCTCCCCCATCCTGAAGATGTGGCTGGTGTTCACTGGTGGATGTGATGTAGTCGGATCTGGTGTTTCTTGTTCAAAGTGGGCAAAGAAGCAGTTCTGCTCCTCCATCAATGCAGCATCACCATCCACAGCATTAAGTCTGGGTTTGTAATTATAGTGTAATGTTTTGGACCCCCTGCCACACCTGCCTCGAGTTGTTGCTGTGGAGCTCTGTCTGACGCCTCTTTTCAGGTCCACTCTGGCTGCACTGTATCACCAGACTTGAAGGCAGTGTTTCTGTTTCTAAGCAGAGTCTTGAGCTCTCTCGTCATCTAGGGTTTTTGGTTAGCAAACACCCTGATACGTTTTACCTTGGTGACAGTGTCTGTGCAATGCTTGATGTAGGAGAGTACAGATGTACTGTACTCCTCCAAGTTGTGAGATTCAAAAATATTCCAGTCTGTTTTTTCAAAACCATCTTGCAGCTGTGAGGATGCACCTTCAGGCCACATTATAACAGTTCTTGATGTGGGGGGGGTCTGGTTTCCTGAGGGTGGTGTAAGCTTATAACATAAACAGTGATATGTGGTCCAACTGACCCAGATGAGGTGTTGGTATAGCCCTGTATCCCTGTTTAATTTTGGAATATAACATGTCCAGATGGTTTTTCCCACATGTGGCACAGTTCACGTGTTGGTGAAATTTGGGAAACGCTGTTTTTAAGTCCACGTGGTTGAAGTCACCCATTATTATATGCATTGCCTCCCGATATTTATTCAAATGAGTGCTAATAGTGCTATACAGGAGGTTAAGGTCCGATTTAGCATTAGCATCAGGAGTTATATACACTGCTGTTATCAGAACAGCTGACGAAAGCTGTGTCGGTAGCTGGTTGTTGGGTGGTCGCTAAGCATTGCTAGGTGGTTGCTAGGGTGCTGCTAGGTGGTTGCTAGGGTGTCTGAAGGCATTGCTAGGGTGTTACTAGCTGGTTTCTAGGAAAAAAGGTCTGCATTTGACTGTCAAATACTTCAAGTCCGGTGAGCAATGATTGTCTACAGTCTTGGTGTTATTAGCCCATTTTTTGCTAACATAAATGCAAAGACCCCCACTTTGTTGTTTTTGTGAATTCTGGTTTCTTCCCTGATGGTGCAAAATACGACCTGGTAGTTCCATATTGCTGGGTAGAGCCATGACTCTGTAATGATCAGAGTGCAGCTGTTCCTGATGAATCTATTGTCTTCCAGTTGTAGTCTCAGCTCGTCCCTTTTGTATACAATGGACCTGGAGTTTGTGAGGAAAACGCTGTTGAGCAGAGGTTTGTGTGGTGTTTTCCTTAGCCTCTCCCATGCGCTAGCTCTGCAGCCACATTTCTGTTTTCTCCTTTTTTCCACCGGCATTATCAACTATGGAGTGCCCGATGTTCTGTCTATATCCACTGGTATGTTGTGGGAGTGAAGAAACTCCGTTGTAACAGTCCCTACACAGCATAGTCCAAGTAAAAGGAGATCTTGTCAGCTGTATATGGTGTTTGCCCAACATCCCGTTTTCAGGAAACCAAAAGCAATGCACCGAAAGGAAGAGCTCTGAGCCGCTGCGTTTGTGCGCACTGCCATCTTAAAAAGCAATGACAATGTTTGAAAAACAATATCACTGTGCTGCCTTAAAACAGCAATGCAGCAACAATGCTTCGGGCCACACCACATTTAAAAAACACCACTCCTAGGAGCGGAAAGCGGGTGCAAAATCATTTACTATTTTAACAACATATGTGCATTGTCTGAAAATGAGCAATGTGCAGGTACACAACTAGCAAATTCACTTTGTGTCACATTTAGCGCTGGTGGAAAATATAGCCCCAAGTGTTTTCTACAGCCTCTTGTATTCCCTTACTGCCACATAGCACAGCTGCCTTAATTTTGGGGCAATTTTTTTCAAAAAGAAACCAGCTGTAGATCATTACCCATATACTGTAATATTTTTGTGATGTAATAGTGAGAACCATCAAAACTTTTTGCCTTATCACATCCATAAGATCAATTGTTGTTTGCAGTCACCCTTCCCTTTCCTAAGCAGTATTACTTCAGTTTTGGAGTGATGTGTCTCAATATTTCATCAGTTCTAGTCGTTCTCTCATAAAATGTGTCTACAAAGATTTAATAGATCCATCAAACACTTTTTCAGTTATCGCACTAATGAGAACACGTACTATATGTGGCGGTCAAGGACCGGTCACAAAACCACAGTAGCAACAAAGTATGGATTTGGAGGGGAGAAAAACTTTGAGATTTATGTAGTATACCATTCTATTTAGTAATGTATGCATGTAGGAAGTTTAACGCCATCCAGGTTTTAAGTTCTTAAAGAACTCCCAATGATTCTTTAAGAAGCTTAGTGGGGATTGGGTCCAGTGGACAAGTGGCTAGTTTGATCTTAATTATAATAGTTTTAGATCCATCCATCCATTTTCCAAACCACTTATCCTACAGGGTTGTGGGGGGTCCGGAGCCTAACCCAGAAGCAATGGGCACGAGGCAGGGAACGACATGGGGAGAACATGCAAACCTAGGCGGAGACTCCAACCCGGGTCCCAGTGGTGTGAGGCAACAGTGCTAACCACTGCACTACCATGCCGCCCCCAGTTTTTAGCTCTTGTTCATTAATTAATTGAAAATCATTAAAGGTGTGTTCATGATCTATCCATCCATCCATTTTCTAAACCACTTATCCTACTGATAAAACAAATCACTTAATCTATCCATCCATTTTCTAAACCACTTATCCTACTGATAAAATAAATCACTTAACCTAAGAGTATAAAACAAATCACTTAACTTAAACAGAATTAATTAGGTTGTTGGGTACATTTGTCAGTAGGTTAGTGAAGAGAAGTTATGTGCCACAACCCCTTCTGTCCATCCCCTGGAATGACCAGCAGGGGTTGCTGCTGGTCCTTCATAATCCTCCTGTTTTCTTCCCAGCTGTGGCCTGTGCGTCGTCCCTGATCCTAATGTGGTAAATGTCATATCAGACCCCCATTAGTCCTGTATATATGTGATTCCCAGTCCTGTGCTCCCCAGTCTTGTCATTAACATCAGTCCTCCTGTTGTCTATGCCCATCCCAGAGGTAACCTTCCTCTTATGACCCATCTCAGTTCTTTTTGTTTCCCTGCTCCTGTTTCATTAATAAAGCCCCTTTTGTTCTCCTGACACCGGCCCTTGAGTCTTTTGTCCCTTTAGACATGACAGAATGACTGGACTCACCTAGGGACTATTCCCCAGAGCCCCTTACACTCCGCATCTCTGCCTGCATAACCCCCCCATACCCTTCCTCAGCTCTAACCTTGTTCTGTTCACCTAGGTGGTTCATAGACAATCTGCTAATTGATCCAATGAATGACAGCAATCTGGAGGAGCCCAATGATCCCGATGTGCAAGTGGAGTTGCCTGCCTTCAGATTGTCTCACAAGTGCCAATTCTGTACAAGTTACAGCACTGGAAAAGGAGAATGGAAGAAGCCAGGCCCAAGCTAATGCTGCCTGGGACTGGTTTTCTAGAGCCCACCGCTGTCCCGCTGCACATTGCTTCTCCAGAATCCGCGCTGATCCCTCCAAAGCCACCTTGCCCGTGAGCTGAGGAATTGTACTCCCTCCTGGACACCCACCTAGAGTAGAGGCTAAATCCCACTTTGTGGAAGGGGGTTGGGGCCACAGCGCTCTTCATGTGTGCAGGGGAGATACTAACAGGGCTCCCCAGGAGGCAGAGAATGTCTCTCACGCAACAATGACCACCTGAGCCGCCCTGCTGCAGAGGCCCAGGGGGGAGATCTGTCTTCTCGGCACCACACGGCCACACTGGCTCTCCAAGGCCCTTCGGTCTTGTGGTCCCTACAGATCCTGCTTCGCCTGTGGTTGGGCCTGGGAAGGTTTGCATCCCATGGTCACCGCCCAGCTCCCTAGGATTCAGAAGCCCCCCCCCCCCACCGAGTAAATTCCCTGCTCCCTCTGGTCACACAGAGGTGCCTGCCCCATTGCCCTGTCTTGCCCCTTGTAGGAAAAATTAGCTGAAATAATTTTGATCTCCACCAATGTGTAGGGAAATTAATTACTCTAATTATTATTTATTATTTGATGATGATTATCAATTAAAGATTGAGAGTCTTGCAGTATTTTAAGGCAAGCTTGGGATTAAGAGTTTAGGAGCGAGTTTTCATAGAGGCAGTGACTATTATGAGCACTCAATGAAACAGATTGAAGTTGTGTAAAAGGCATACATTTATTTCTAACTAACAATACATTAACATATGACAGACATTACACATAAACATCAAACACAACACGCATACAGAATGAAACTAAACAGAATGAAATATGGAAATTCAATGAACAGGTTTAAATGGGTAACCTTAAAAGGGAAATACTGCAAAGCAAGCACACAATTTTGAAACATGTCCTTAAAGTTAAAAAACAGATTAAATAGCACAGATTAGATTAAATGAAAATGAATATAAAATGAATGGAAGTTGGTTTACTTGGCTGTAGAGGTGATGGAGTCTTTGGCAGTTGGTTGCAGAGGTGCTGAGCTGAGGAGGTGCTGGCATTCATGATTTTTTTGTGTAGAGCTCCTTTGATTTTTCTAGTGTTAAGGTGAAAAGCTTTCTATTGGGCAGCAGGTTTCATGGGAGGGCTTTGCTGGTGGGCTTCTCAGGCAGTCTTTTTTGGCAGGGTTGTAGCACCTCTGAATTTGGGGTGCCAGGTTTTATGGTCTAAGGTCAGTGAATACTGACTAACAGGAACTTGACACTTGGATCAATAGCTTGGGCCATGTAGTTGACCGGCTGGTTGAGGGGTATCTGTAGCAGTCCTATTGGGATTTATGACCCACTGATGCCACTTTTTAGTTGATTTTCATTAAGAGCATGTAACTTTTTACATGCAATTTTATGACAAACTCAGATGTGATTCGAATTTAGGAGCGTATTTCCATTAGTTTGGCACCAAACATGCCATACCAACCTAGAGGCTCACACCTTGTACAATCTACATTAATTACACTGCTCAAAAAAATTAAAGGAACACTTTTTAATCAGAGTACAATCAATTAAACTTCTGGGATATTGATATGGCCAGTTAAGTATCAGGCCCTCAGGTCCTTCATCCCTTGCGACATGACACAGAGATATTATGTGGTTCATTGGGCGGAGCTTAATTTGGCTCAGCTTCTGACATCATAAGCGGGGGGCGTATCCCTTAATCTGATTGGTCGAGGGGTTATGTCCATATGTGGTATCATACATGCTTATGCCATGTGTTGCCGATGCGGGGGGCATATGGTTTGGGAGATGAGGGTTGCTGTTAAACTTTAATATTAATAAATACATGTGATGTATTTTTATTCTATGTTTTTTTAAATTATGTTTTTAAGGAATAATAAAATAAATTCCTGTTTAAATGAGCACATGCGCTCGCTCTCCTGTAGCACATGTGCGTAGAGGCACACAGTATTTTCTTTAAAGAGCCGACTCGTTACGGCAAGCAGCTGTCAAATTGGAAACAAAACAGTTACCAGCGGAAATTGTTGTTGTGAAGCTAACCGTTGGCCCTAGATTGTGAGAAGCACGCCACCATCCTGGCAGAAGGCACATTAACACCACACCACTACACACCACTATCTTTTATTGAAAACAGCTGAGGCAAGTAGTTTTCTGAATTTTAAAGTGTGTATAAAATAAGTAAACGTGTGTAAAATAAGTATAAAATGTGTTATAAAGCATATAGCCAACGATAATTAATAAAGAATTTAAGCATAATATCCCACACGCATCCCGTCCTATAGCTGATAGAAATGGCACTATCTTACGGCCTACAAGATAAAAGCATATGGCACTAAATTGGAATCAGTAGTCTTTAAAAGAAAATACATTACTTTAATTTATTAATGCGATATTTTAAGTATCTTTTGAGGCATAAATAAAACTTTTAACAATTTTAACGGGGTCACCGGATGTGTCGAGCTTTTCTAGCTACAGAGGAAAGAGGATATGGCAGTTTTAAATGTCAAAAGCGGTAGTTATGTATTGTTAAAGGGTTATTCTTTAAACAAAATGCACTGTTTTATATCGGTAAAACACAGTCATTCTGTTTTTAGGGGGATTTATGCGTATTGCATGTCTAGACATGTCGGTCAGCTAGGTGCAAGAGCTTTTGGAGTCATGAGCGATAAGCCTACTGTATGAGAAGGAAGCGTCAATAAAACAAAATGGACGCTGGCTGACAAATTTTTGCAGGGTGCCTGCAGAGTGACTGTAACATATCGTTTAATGACAAATATGACAAATGAGTATAAAATTTAAAATCAAGAAGATTTAAGTAATAAAACAATTTAGCTGTATTTTATTAGTTAGTAGTATTAGTGCTTTATTCCTTTTGATTAACCAGACTTAGATAAATTTAGCCAAATGTAGCTAAACAATCCAGGGCTGTTGTGTTAGAGATCAACTTTTATTTAAATTAGAAATAGATTATTTTACACAATTTACAAATAAGCAAGATTAACATATACAGTTAATGTGCATTCTACCAGGATGGTGGCGTGCTTCTCACAATCTAGGGCCAACAGTTAGCATCACGACAACAATTTTCGCTGGTAGCCATTTTGTTTCCAATTTGACAGCTGCCTGCCGTAACGAGTTGGCTCTTTAAAGAAAATACTGTGTGCCTCTACGTGCATGTGCTACAGGAGAGCGAACCAGAGAGAGAGAGAGAGCACATGCGCTCATTTAAACAAGAATTAACAGCGTTATTCCTTGATTCTTGTTGTCAAAATGCTTTATTATTCACATTGGCAGAAAAGTGCTGCATTACTTAAAAACATTATGGTTATAGGGGTTTATTTGAAATAACCGGCGTTCCGCTGGTGTCGCCATTTTGAAATGGATGTCTGCATGAGTGCGCATGCGCCAAGTACTGGCCCCTTCGGTCTTTCATTTCAACTGCATTGTTCAAACAGACCAGCCGCATATGGCCGAGCTCCGGGACTTGCTCATGTCACCTTTTGTCATATTTCTTCTAAAAATTTGCTGCTTAAATGCTTTCTTCAACCTAACACTGGTAAATACCAGTAAAGTCTTTCTTTTAACATGCTGGTTAAATATGAGTTTAAGTGCTTTCTTCTTTTAAAACAACGTGCTGTATGTTGATTGTTTTCGCTTATGTTTGTTTAAACTCAGCATTTGCTCTTCTGTTTCATTCCTGTTTGTACTTGTTTAAATTCCACCTGCTTTTCTTTAACATTATTTTAAAAGAAAGTTTTTCTTCTTTAAAACATTTTGGTGCTTTCTTTTAAAATATGCCGTGGTGCTTGTGCCTACTAAGAACACGTGGCTACAGCTGGACGGACCCCCGCTGGACATGTATGCGCTAGCTTGCATTCATCCTGCTATATGTTTTATTATTCATTAAAAACGTAATTAAAAAAACATATTAATAAATATATGTAATGTATTTTTATTCTATTAAAGTTTAACAGCAATCCTTATCTCTCAAAGCATGTGCCCCCCCCCCCCCATCAGCAACATGTGGCATAAGCATGTATGATACCATATACGGACATAACTCCTCGACCAATAAGCTCCCGCTTATGACATCAGAAGCGGAGGCAAATTAAGCTCCGCCCGATGTACCACATAATATCTCTGACACATGACACAAAGAGACTTACATTATGTCATTTATATTCTATGACTAAGCACTTATGGATTGTACATAACATAAATTAATGCAGGCCTTCAGCATGAACATTGAAATTAGCTCACCTGTAATATGTATGATTAAGAATTGCACAACCAGTGGTGTACTTGTCCTAAACAATGATTGATTAAAGCACTGGATCATTTGGGGCTGCAGCTTCTGAATTCTGCTGCAGACTATTATTTTGTTTAGATAGATAGATAGATAGATAGATAGATAGATGGGAGATTGTTAATGAATACTGCCATCTAGTGGATGGGAAGGGAATGTCTGGTCGAGATGTATTTTCTCATTGTTTTGGAGATCTTTTTGTATCACAATGTTCAAGGGAGGGTTCCAAACCACTTTTAGCAGCACATTTCACATAGTGAAAGCTAAGCATACTTGCCAAAATTAAGCATACCCAATGTACACATCTTCTGGGCCTGAAATTTCAATTTAACAATCTTGGTTCGAGCTTATATCATGTATCACAATTTCTATGTACGTTTGGCAAAGGACGTTGATCCCAAGGTTGCCCAATAAATGTGTTGTGATAACCTTGATTAAAATCTTCTGTAGCACCCACAAAGCCAGTGCAGTATCTTATAACATTATTACACAAAATATTTTTAAATCACATATGAAATTCTGTAATAAATATTTCAACAAGTAATAGGGAAAAATAAGTACACCCAGTAACAGAATGTTGCATTTTATCTTTTTGTTAGACTTGTTAGCTATGTCCTCCAGTGTTAAAATCATCCATTAGTTGTGTTTACTCTAGATTTTAGTATTATATTATCTGTCACTCTTACTTTATAGATGTATATATTAGTCAAATGCAACTGTTTTATTGTTGTTTGTTATCAACAGTTACTTTTAAAGTAACTATATTGTTAGTGTTTTTTGATATCAAATAAAGTAACAAGAATTTAATTTATTCCTAGAACTATGGAAATTAACTTTGGAATTGTTTATTTGTATGATCCACTTTACTTCTTAAGGCTACCTAGAGAAGTAGAATACGAAGTACACAACATTGAAAGTTCATCATTGACAAGAATATATAACAGGCATCTTTTATATCATTGTGCCTGAGAGACTTCCAGAATCAGCAACAACCAGTCGGTGCTATTTAACTGGAAAGCCATAAAATGTACTGTCAGAGGAGTGCCAATAAATTCATCTGAAAACCTCAGCTCTTTGATTTTGCAGAAGCACTTCATGTTGTAAGTTGGGAGTTCCTAGATCAAGGAACGGCAAAAAAAAATTCTTGCCTTTGCAATGGTGATGTTTAAAAATATTCCAAATTTAGTATTTGCAGAACATGGGCTTAAACGATCAATTTTCCAACCCAGAGTAACTCCTCACAGACATATATATACTACAGATAAAAAGAAACTGTAACCTGGGCCGTGGTTTTCTATGGCTGTTCTAGGACATAACTCATTTCGTATGGAAATTCCTTCTTTGCTTATATTCAGCCCTCAGGGTCATTTGTTATCCACACCCGTTTCCCTTGCTTGTTAATGATTATATTGGCTTCATATATGCTCTGCACTGATCAGAGGAAAAAGATTGGATCACAGCTTGAATTTCCTCCATCCAGGAAAATAAATGTCCTGTCTATAAACAACAATAGAAAACAGAAATCACTATGGCAGGATGAGGAACATCCAAAAATATGCATTGCATTGGAGTACTTTAATTCTTTAGTACTTTAGGGATAGTTAACAGTTTAGGTTGTAGCAAGTATTGGTCAAATACTAGATATTTTAGTTAGTTTGCTAAGATATACAATACAAATGCCATGTTTTCTACATGTTTGAGATACAGAGGACTTCCATTCAAGGCAGTGGTTCTCAATCCTGTTTCTGGTGCCTCCCCCCCCTGCCAGAATGTTATCTTTCTAACCCTACCATAATCAGACTTATATGGTCCTAATAGTGAAATGCGACAGGTTGAAAGCAGTATGAGTTGGAATGAAAACATTTTGGTGTTGGAGGGATACCAGGAACAGGATTGAGAACTACTGTTTTAATGAAACTTGTTTTAAATTTCTTGGCATCCAAAATAAAATACTGTGACACAAATTGCAAAGTTCTGTATTTCTAATGCATTTTATTTGCCTTATTAAATTTTGTTTTCAGTGGCCCTGTGATTCCAGTTCCAACAAGGAAATCTAAATATCCTTTTAGCATTTGGCCGGCAATTAAGAAGATGCAAGGTTTAAACTGCATTGAGGCAGTTCTGTTTATTTTTCCTAGTTAATATTCAAATGATTATGCCTCAGCCTTCAAATGAACATCTCTGCATGGCACTGAAAATACATTCCCTGACATGTTGTAACTCTTTCATCAGGAATCAGTTAACAGGGTGTGATTTACAGCTAAAATGAAGAGTTTGTTGCTTACTGGTGACTTTTGAGGTAAATGCCAAGGAAGTAATGATACTTTAAAGCTATACACTGTTTATTCAGACTACTGTATATGCTACAGCTATACTTCCCTTTCCCTAGTATGAGACATTAATACCACATCAGCCAGGTGTAGTCATACCAGTTTCTAAATTTGAAGGGGTTTTTTTTGGCCTGTGTGGTTGTCTTCAGTATCTAGGTCAGATGGTCCATGCTGCTTGAAAAATCATGGCCAATTCAAAATATAGGACAGTGCATAATAATACAGTAAGAAACTGGCAGGCAGGTTAAACATAGTTTTTGCTTTCTGTGATTTAGACTGGTGTTATTTCTAAACAGACTACTGAAATGTCTGTCTGGAAATCAGCCCTGGCCTACCAAAATAGCAAATAACATGATATTGCAGCAGTACTAAAGCAAATCTAACACGGTACATGTTAAAATAGCACGAGTTGCTATATTGATACGCAAAAAAACAAGTCTTCCACTGTTGTCTTGCATTATGATATTTCTGTGTGATGTTATGAAAAAGTAAAATTGTGGGTTCAGACTACTTGATCCATCACCAGTCAATTGATTATATAGTCAGCCCTTGGATAACGAACATAATCCATTCCAAATTCTGTACGTTAATCAAAATGTTAATCAAATTAATTATTCCCATAAGGAATAATGGGAAATAAAATAATCTGTTCCAGGTCTAGTATAAAAACCCACTTTTATTGGTAAATAATGCACGAAAGGTTTGTTTAAAAACGAAAAACAATAATATATATATATATATATATATATATATATATATATATAAAAACAATTATTTTACTTTGCATAATAAAGTTGACATCAGGGGCTTGCTGGAATGGACAGGAATCCCCTCCCAACACTTCACGGCTAAACCGTTTTTCGCATAGCGTTGGTTGGCGGTCACCGTCTTTGCCCGTAAAGAACAAAACAGAACGGGACCAAGCGGCTCTGCTGGGCAACCATCAGCTAACCCGGTTGAGTGGGTAAGCTCTTCATATAAATCAGCATTGGCTGGCAGCCTCCCAGTTTCCACGTAAAAAACAAAACTGAACGGGAGGAAGCGGCTCTGCAGCACGACCATTGGATAACTTGTTTGGCTAAATGTAATGCATGAAAAGGTTTGTTTAAAAACACAACAGATCAGTAAAATTATGAATTAAGCAATGTATAAAATAAAAACTACGTAATCTGAAAAAGAAAAATGTAAACAAAACAAAGCGTGGGTATCGTTTATGAGGCTATAGAGTAGAGCGTTCAGTTAGTCCACCCAGGACGCGCTCGCAGATGGTGCTCAGCCTCTCAGCCAGCTATTGAGTGACTGGCCGACGGTTCGCTAACCGCGTTTATGTTCGTTGTTCAATATGAGAAAAAATGTTCGTTAAGTGCGTTGTTCGTTAATATAGACGTTCGTTAAGCAAGCTGACTGTACATGCATGATAAACACATCATTACCTTGAAGCGTTGCTGTATTACAAAAATATCTTTTTAACATGATTTTTCAGGGGGACCACGTGACGCTCAGTGGTGCATGGCGGCGTTTTAGTCTCGTTCCCCAAGTCCTACCACCGGTTTCCCATTTCTTGAATGTCTATCAGGCACTTTTATTTTGGTTTACTTTGCTGAACTCATCCGCATAATTTTACTGGCATTATGGATCACTCTGGGCGTAGAACAGCTCCTCAATCTTCGACCGCCAGTCCGGCAAAGAAATCACAAAAAACTTCTGTACCACGTAATATCTCTGACGCTGGGTTTGGATGTTTGCAGGTTAAAAGAGTTTGTTAAGGAGCAGATCGAGTCTCTCCATGCGAACCTGGCTATTTCGTTTGTAATAAGCTTTCCAAGCAGGAGGATAGGGAAAGGAGAAATAATATCAGGATCGTCGGGGTTCTGAACGACGTGGAGAAGGGCAATTTACTGCAGTTTTTAGATCTTCAATGGCCAAAGTGGTTTCCGGGTCTTGCCAACTTCAGTCCCAAAGTGATGAGGGCAGATCGTGTGTCTGCCGGCAGTGGCGATGGTTTACGACCACGCCCCATTATTCTGAATCTCCTATGCTACACCGAGCAGCAGATATACTGCCGGAGGCTCGGAGGTCGCCAGTTAGTTTCCTGGGACGGAAAATCCTTTTCTTCGCTGATTACAGCGCCCAGAAGGCCCGAGCTGGCAAGGCTATGTCCCCGGTTCTCAAGAAGGCTCGGGAAGCTGGTGTTCCTGCTTTTCTGATGTACCCGGCTAAGGTTCACCTCTCTTTTGCGGGTAACCAGCGTTTTTTTACCGACCCGCAAGAAGCTCTTCAGGCAGCCTGTGCTTTCACCTCCACCGGGACCTGGCCAATTTAATGTGTTTATTCGGTCTGTTTTGTTGTATGCATGATAATATATTGCAGTCACACTGTGCGTGTGGAGTATATAAATTGGGTGCTTTCCTGTTTACAATTTTTTGTCTGTTCTATAGGAGGTTTTGCTTTGTAGGTCATGACGACCGGACTGGGGGTGGGCGATAGACCTGAGTATTCATGCATGCCTCTTCCCCTGTGTGTCACGCACTGGTTTTTGGCCCCGGGCTGTTCCGTGGATTGGGGGGGAGGGGGCTGCTGTGCGGTTGTTTTGCCTTAGGGCTCGCACCCTTTGGCTCATTGGGTGATGGTGTTCTGTCTTATGGGGTACTAGGCGTTTGTATTACCGAACTTATTTATTTATGGGTTGTCTGTTTTCACTAATTCCTTCTATAACTATGTGCTACTGCATTGGCGTCTCCCTCTTTGTCTCTCTCTCTCCTATATTGTGCTGTGGATCTACATCTTTTTTTCCCGCTGATGGCTAACTTAGTTATGGCTACCTGGAACATGAGGACGCTTTTGACTCCTCAGAAGCGCTCTAGCGTCACAGACCTTTTGTTTAGAAATAGGATGGACATTGCTTTTTTGAAGGAGACACATTTGGAGTCTAAGGATGTGCGGCGTGCCCTTTCCAGGCATTACACTGTGGTGGCTGCCTCTTCCAAGTCTTCCCGCAGGAGTGACGTCATGATACTCCTTCGTTTAAAGTTAAGAACCTGGGCAGTGGGGGTGATGACCAGTCTCCGCGCTGTACATGTTTTTGCGTGATGCTGGTCAGGTTATTCCACCTGTTGCCCGTAAATGGGGTGACATCTCTTCTCCTTCTCCATTGTGCTGGTGCACTATACTAAGAACAGATAATTACTGTTGTTTTATAAGAAAATAATTGTAAAACTAAGTGCAAAAAATGTTGTATATAGATTATATATTTTTTATTATTCTTATTTATGGGATATGTAGGTTAAACTGCGAAAAGATAAAAGTACAAAACCTTAATTTTTGTTTGGGTTTTATTGTGTCAGGGTATGCGGTTGTGGATGGGCAGGTGGGCAGGAAGGAGGCAAGGAATGACGAGGCAGGCAGGCAAAAGACGGGGAAAACTGGGGATTTATTAAGGGGAAGACGGCTACGGGCAGAACGGGGCATCATGGACATCATCTCACATTACTAACATCAATGACCGACTAACATTAATGACGGACAAACGGCAGGGCAAGACGTGGACTGATATAGATGAAAGACTGGGCGAACTAACAAGACACAGCTGGGCATGATTGGGGAAGCACAAGTGGATAATCAGGGGGCATGGCACACACGAGGATCAGACGAACCGGCATGACATATTGTTTGTTATTTGCAAATATCATGACACCATTAACAACATCTCAGCATCAATGTTAAAACAACAACCAATTTTTAACCATTAATCAGTTTTTACCGTATTAATTACAGCTTTTAAAATCTTTTTTTATTCCTACACATGCATCACAAAGCCTACATTACTAACTAAACTAAACATTATTTAACTGAAATATTAAAATACTATTCAGGATCCACTGCTCAATCATTTTTCCACCCCTCACTCACACACCAAAGAAATAACTGCAGAATGAACAGTTTAACAATAAAGAATATAATAAAAAAATTGAAATGCAGTGGAACACAAGTGAAGATGCTGGCAATACAAGAAGCTTTCTACTCTCTCCATTCAAAGTTAGTAATGTTTGTAATAAACGAAAGAACCTTGGGATTAACAGACTGCTGTTTTTTAGACTTTCTTCTCCACCTTGGTCCCCTTATCTGGATTTATCTTGAAAAAGCACCTGCGAAGACAGAAAAAAAAAAAACTCATAGTGCCACAAACAATATGATCAGCAATTCTCTGGATAAGCTATATAATTTATATAATAAAGGCTTTTTAAAATTATAATTAAAAAACTATTTTGAATAGCCTAATAGTTTAAACATTGTAAAGAGGTCCAGTAATCTAGACAGTGTACTACACTAAGGAACAATTTATCTGATCTATAAATCTATAGGTTGCATCTGTATACACCTTTTTTGCAAAAAAAAAAATAATAATAATAAATTTTCTAGTGGCACTTTCAAGTCTTACCTCTGCATGAACTCCAGAGTTGCACCAAGTACCGCTGGATAGCTGATGTTGAGGCAGTAGTACATCACAAACATCATCAGAAGGGCCTCATCACAATTTGTCATATCATCTTTCACAATGATCTGGTCCACAGCAATCATAAAGCGTCCGGCTGTCAGAGGAGAACTCCCTACAGTACATATAAGAAAAATAAGAGAAAACAATTAAGAGAAAACAAAATAAAGCTAAAAGAACACTAACATTGTGACAATTACAGTATTAGGCTTGCATGTCATTCAGTATGGCACAAGTGTAACCCTAGTGATTTGTGTGGTTTAACCAGTTTTCTGAAAGTTTTCTTGAAGCAATACAATTACTATTAAAATGAAGTTGTTACATTTAATAAACTTATGTATGCAATAAAAGATCTGTGCTGAGACTTAGAAACCTTTGTGACACTTTAATTTAGTGTGTATGGACACTAATAAGTTAGTTGATTTGATACTATACCCATTAATAAACAACCTACTTGTAATATAAAGTGCCCAAATTTGTTCAGAAGCCTTGAATTAATGAATAACATGGATTACACTGATGATTGGTAACCAATACGTTGATGCTCTTTCACAGCTTTAAAGTATCAACATAACAATCAGTCATCTTTAAACAAATTTGTGCTATAAAAATGGACGAAAGTCATACATGTTTGGAATGACATAATTGTGATTATATGGCAATTGTTTCTTACTGCTTGACTACCCTCTAAATTAACTTTTCAAAAATGCAGAGTGGAACTAAATTACTAGTACTACCACCAGGGTCTAATAAAAAATAATAATAATAATAATATTTAACCCTTTAGCTTAATATGTCTAAGGGTTTACTAGAATCCCCAGCAAGCCCCAGAAGTAATATACTTCATATAAATTAAAATGCCTTTTGGTTAAGTGAAAGAAAATAAAAATCATACCACAGACAACAATGCAAGGTGTGCTGGGTAGTTGATCAAATTCAGATGGAAGACTCGTCTCATCAACCAACAGGAACATCTTGACCTGTACTTCACTGAAGTATTTCAGAAGGAGCAACACACATCCAGGAAGATCAGCATCTAGATCCTTTGCTTTAGCAATTTCCATGCCTGATAAGATATCCTCAATTTTGCTCTTCTTCTCATGGGAGATGAGATATGAAATGACTGTTTTACATTTACTTGAAATGTCTTCTCTGTCAACATCCATACCAATTAACTCTTTGAAGTGAACCATTATCCCACACATCTCGAACAGATATGGCCACTCTTTCACCAGAACACTTATGATGTTGCTACTCTGAGTGTAGAAAGTTGCCACCATTTTTTTAAATACTTTTTTTAATACTTGCGTTTGTGCATGTTCTTTAATTCCTGTACATTTCAGACTCTCTTCCATTTCATTAAGTGGCAAGTGCTTTGGTTGCCAGTTTATACAGCCATACGTATCCACTCTTATCTTAGAAGATGGGTCTTCTCCCTCACTCGTGCTGGATGTCTATCTTTTCAGGAAAAGAGAGTTTTCCCCCTTCTCATGTTGTCAACTCTACTCTGCAGCTGCTTGGTGAGGTAGTCATAACCACTACCTAAAACTTGATCTTCAAGGAAATCTCGGAATGACTGAGGATATGTTGAAACAATCTTCCTGGCAATTTCACTAAGATGTTTCTTCCCTGGTGAAGGGCAGATGGTCAGGATCTCAGCTACCATCAGCCGAATCAGTTCACGTCTTTCACGTCCTGTTGGTCGCTCCTTGCTTTTTAACTTTCTGGCAATTTCTGATGGCATTTTACTCCAGGGTATCTCAAAATTGAAGTGCCAGTTGTTGTCCACAGGAGATGGCACTTGAACTTGTAAATGGCGGAGAGTTCAAATTATCTGCACTGTATTCACCTATAGAGAGAGAAAATATGTATTTTAAAGAGAGTTCATTAAATTGAATTAATAACTACAAGCCCTGAAACATTATCAAGATCACATAATACTTTATGTAGGCCTTATATATACCCAGTACTTGATGTACCTCTGTTTAATTAATCATTAGAAGATAACATTTTTTTAAATCAGCCAAAAGTTTTAAATCAAACACACTTGTAGATGAAGGCTCTCTGCATAGTGTTAGATTCGGCTGAGATCTGGTAAGTCGATCAGGAATCTCATCTGCATCCTTCTCACCTGGAGAGACAAAATATGAATTAGCCTTGCTATCAATCACTTGTAAAGCTAGAATAATAGAATTAATCTCCTATGTTCTGAGGATATAATATACTTGCAATTAAATATACTTACATAAAGCATTAATATGTCCAGTAAATTTTCTAGTTTCAGTTGGCCTGAAGATGTTAACAAGATCAGGCTCCTGGACATATTTTAGATCTTTCAGGGTTTCCACACCTAAGGACTGGAGAGTCTCCAACATCAGGCCTTTTGAACTTGAATTTGGCAGCACATTTCCAATGAAGTCAGCAAGCTCACTGTCAGGTTCCGGGACCGTGGATAATGCACACGGGCCGGCGATGCTGGCAGAAAGAAGGCAGACAGGCAAAAGACGGGAAAACGGGTATTTATTTGGGCAATGGGGTGCAGGAAACATCTGCCGCAGACTAACATCAATGACAGACCAAGAACCAGGGCAAGACATGGACTCAAATAGACAGGACTGATTGAAAATAATCAGACACAGCTGGGTACAATCAGGGAAGCACATGTGGATAATCAGGGGGGCATGGCACACATGAGGATCGTACAAGCCGGGCATGACAGAACCCCCCCCCCCCCCCCCCCCCCCAAAGGCGCGCTCTCTGGGCGCACCTCAGAGGAGGCGACGGACGAGACGAGGGAAGCGGGACCTGGAAAAGAAGAACAAAACCATTAACGGGACACCGGAAACAAGACTGAGACACAGAACAGGCACAAAGACAGGAAATAGGACAAAACCTGACAAAGGACAGGGAAGGCAGACAGACAGACTAGGAAAGGAGACACAGCGGGAACAGGCAGGACAAAAGGGCCAGGAGTGAACGGAGGAGGAACAAAGGGACGAGGAAGGGAGACAGGAGGGACAAAGCAGGGAAGGGGAGCAAATGAAGGAGGGAGAGAAGGAGGGGGAACCAAGGGGAGCCCGAGGGAGCCCCAGTGGGCGACGGGTGGCCAGAGCCGAAGGGGACCTCGGAATAGCAGAGGAGGCAGGGCGAGGGATTAACGGAGGGGCCAAGGAGGGAGGTGGAGGGAGACCCAGGGAAGGGGACGAAGGAGCTGGAGGGGACCTAGGCGAGGGCAAGGAGAGGGGGGGAGCCGCAGCAGGCGGCGACGTCCTCCGCCGCGCTGGAGTTGGGGGACCAGCAGGCGACTGAGGAGCTGCAGTTGGGGAGCCCACAGGCGACCGATGAGGAGTCAGAGGAGGGGACGAGGCAGGGCAACGAGGTTGTGGAGGGGGACCTGCAGGCAACAGCCGACCCAGAGGGCCAGGACCCACAGGCGCCGACCGAGCCCTAACGCAGGCGAGGGAGGGCAAGCCAGGGGGCAGGGCGGGTGGGACCCCAGCCCTGCATCTGTTACCTCTCTCCTTACGGGACACAAACATATGGCCCCTTGGTAAGGGTCGAGCTCACCCGGGTGAGGGCAGAGGAGTCACCAAGAGGGTCCCCGAGGGGTCCCATTCTAGCTCCTCTACCTCCAAGGAGGGAGGAGCGGTGGTCGAACTGTACGGGACCTCCTCGGGGACTAGGGCAGGAGGGACAGGAGTGGGGCAAGGAACAGGAGCCCCAGAGGGCACAGTCAATTGAAGAGGCGAAGGGAGCGCCTCGGGCATGGGCGCGGGAGCTGCAGGCAGAGGGGGCGCCTGCTCGGGAGCTGCAGGCAGAGGGAGCGGCTGCTCGGGAGCTGTAGGCAGAGGCGGCTGCTCGGGCTGCGCAGGTGGCTACTCGGGCTGTGCTGGAGCCGCGGGCAGAGGAGGCGGCGGCTCGGGCTTCGTAGCAGGGACCGGGGCTCTCCGAAGCTGGATCAGCCTCCTGAGGCCCTCTGCTAATCTCTCCAGATCGTCCTGCGGAGAGGCGGGAGAGAATGCAGCGAAGTCACGCTGTAGCTGCGCAGCGAGCTGGTCCTCCTCTGGGGAGCCCTGTACGGCCGGCTCGTCCATCACCCTCCAATAAAGTCCCTAGAGGGTGAAGTATTGATTCGTGAGGGCCGCGGGCGTAGCCGGAACCACCAGCGGAGGCGCCGCAGGCAGCGACGTCCTCCTACGCGCTGGAGTCACTGGCAGAAGTGGAGGGAGCGTCTCGGGCCAGGAGAAATACCGCTTGAGGGGCGGCGGTAAGTCCGCAGTGGCCCGGTGTTTTCCCTGGACGGGGGAAGCTGCCCGCAAAGGCAGCTTTGCTGCGCTGTTGACCCCCATGGGGATCGGGAAGCACTCCCGATCTCCTCCAGGAAGAGAGGCAGAGGCGAGGGTGCATACCCCCAGGGCGATCGCCGGGGCAATCGCCGGTCTCTTCTTCCTCCCTCTCTGGCGTACGGTGGTGGTAGGAGGTGGTGCTAAGTCCGCAAAGGCGGATGGCTGGAGGACAGTCCCGGGCTCGCGCTACGCAACATACCGCTCTCTCCGGAGCTCTGCCACTCGCTGAAAGTTCGAGCGCACCTCCTCCGCGAGGTGCGCGTCCTCTGCCAAGGACAGCCGATCTAGGAGATCCCGACTCCGGCTAATGAGACCCCATGCCAGGGGATCCTCCCGGATGCCGGGCTGGGCTATCCAAAATAGCAGCTGGTCAACATAACTGAGGTAGTCCTCCTCAGTTACGGAAGCTGCTCCTCCCTTTGAGTCTGCCATTCTGTCAGGTTCCAGGAGCGCGGATAATGCGCACGGGCCGGCGATGCGGGCAGAAAGCAGGCAGGCAGGCAAAAGATGGGAAAACGGGGATTTATTTGGGCAACGGGGTGCAGGAAACATCTGCCGCAGACTAACATCAATGACAGACCAGGAACCAGGACAAGACATGGACTCAAATAGACAGGACTGATTGAAAATAATCGGATACTGCTGGGTACGATCAGGGAAGCACACGTGGATAATCAGGGGGGCGTGGCACACACGAGGATCGTACCAGCTGGGCATGACACTCACTGTCTACATCACCCATTACTAAGGAAAAATGTGTAAGACATAATTTAGTGTTAGGCTAAGCATTCGCAAATGGCCAAATAAATCTTCAAACCTTTAGCCTGAATTATATTTTAGTATATGTGTTTGCATCTTTGTTAGTGGATGGGGGTTTCTGTTTTGACAACTCTCAAAACCAGAAAAATATTTAGGGCACAATGTCATCAGTGCCTAAACTAATTGTTTGAGGATGCAAATAAGATAAGTTTTTCTGAAAATAATGCCTTCTCAAATAGTCAGTAGAGAGTACATGGCTACATGATGCATGCAACCTATCGTCATTGCAAGCTATTGTATTTGCTTGCAGGGCACCTTTAAGTACATTTACTGTGTACTGGTGACACACGTCAGTAAGACTGGCTACTTGTTCCACAATCATCTGAATGGTTGAGGAAGGTACAAGGTATTTGGCCTGTAACTTCATATAAAACATTGCTAAATTCTTCATATATAGTCCTTTCATATTAGATGGGCCCAGGATATCCTCATGCTCATCAGTGCTTACATCTGATAGACTATTAGCAACATTAAGTGACTGATTGGGCACAGAATGAACCAAATGCACAGATGAGACCTGCACAAATGTAGTATTTTTATGATATCTAGAGAGGTGAGAAGTAAAGGAGGACCTCAATGAAAAGACATTGACCCAACCTTTAAATGGGCACTTAACCTCTTCCTTCTGATATATGCAATTTCAAGTGATCTAAAAGTTCTTTCAAATCATTGCACTCTTTCTGGCAATGTGGATTTTGACATTTTAGTGGACCTTGTACTGCTTCACATGAACACACGACGTCACTTAACGGACGACCAGCGCCAACTGGCCATAGCGCGTCTTCGGGTGGGTGGCAGGCAGTCAGATGTTGTTCGTGAACTTGGTGTGTCTAACAGTGTCATCAGCAGACTTGCATCAAGACACAGAACTACTGGCAGAGTTCAGGACAGACCCAGGAGTGGAGCCCCACGAGTGACAGACTGCAACGATGACCAGTACCTAAGGACCACTGCACTCAGACATCGTTATGCAACTGCCACAGCTGCAGGCCCGTTTACGAGATGTGCGGGGTACTACGTTTTCCAGACAAACCATTCGCAACCGACTCCACCGCTTTGGCTTGAATGCCAGACGACCGTTGCAGGTGACTCGACTGACACCAAGACACCGCCGTGAACGTTTGCAGTGGGCACAAGACTATGTGACCTGGAAAATGCAGCAGTGGTCTACCGTCCTGTTCACTGATAAGTGTCAGGTCACCTTGCACAGAAATGATGGCCGTCAGAGTTGCTGGAGACGGCGAGGTGAGCGATACGCTGAGGTCAACATGGACCTTGGTGGTAAGACTGGAGGTGCTAGTGTCTCATGTTCTTGCCCCAAGATAGACACAAGACAGCATATACAAGAACCACCGCTTACTGCCCCTTTCTCCTGTACACCTGGTCCCTTTGAACATATAATCTCGGTTCAGTAATATTTGTGCTTTGTTACATACCATAAGGTTCAGGGGAGGGGTTGCTCTGCAGATCCTGATCGTCGCGTGTTGCTCCCTTCGACTCCGCCTCCTGGATCTGGCCACGCCCTGATCTTCGACGCTGCTTCCAGATCTATGATTGAAAAAACAGTGGCGGAAGATTAGCGGCAGCTCTGCTCATTGTTGGTTGTGTGGTTTGCTTGCGTTCTTTTGGATTGTTTGGTGTATGACATTTTTGGTTTGCTTTTGCTTTGCCCTTCTGTACCTTTGTTCTATACTTTACCATGATTTCATCAGTTTCACTAGCATAACAAATATGGTCCCAAATAAGAAAACTCCCAAACTTTCTTTTTACATCCGTAATACTGCTTTTCAGCAATCCAATCTGATGACTATTGAACAAAGAATTCCCCAATCCAAACATACTTCCGAAATGCCCAAGTATTCTTTGTTTTTTGCTTCTTGGCCATCCCGCTGGGTCCTAATTTCTCCCATTTTCTCTGCACTAAGTCATCAAAAAGGTTACTTATTATAGGATCATCTTTACAGGCATCAATTGATTGTGTTTTTAAATCATTCAGATCCATCAGAATTGTTATAAACTCCCATTGCGCATTATTAATATATGTGTATGGTGTAGAGACAGTGATTATTCCTTTGACTGGCATGGGCCACATCTTGGAACACCATTCCTCACACCTTTGCTCCTGGTTCATTCCCCACACCAGCTTACAATCACATTAGAAGCTCCCAGTTGTATTGATGCAAATTTGATTGAGACCACAAGGTTGTTTACTTTCTTTGCATTCATCAATATCCTCACAACTACTAATTCCATTTCCCATAAGGCCTGCAGAGCAGTGGCATCCCTTGTGAAAAAATAGTATGCCATTAATATATTTAAGCACACCCTATTTAGAGAATACTTCTATCAGACGTTTTTGATCCAGCTTTAAGTATATTTAATATACTAAAGTTGTGATGATATTAATTTAATACATTAAAAATATATCCAGTGTATTGACTTCATACTTTTTTGACCCAGCTTATTTCATACTTAAATATACTTTAAGTAAGGAATAATTGACGACGGGCCATTGAATTATTAGAAAAATAATGTACACCCGAGGTGGTGATGCGGCCATGACGCGAAGTGGATGTGCATTATTTTTCTAATAATTCAACGGTCCGGAGTCAATTATTCCGCTTATACTACGGTTGCCACACCTCAAGACATCGATCAGATGATATATTTCAAGGGATTCGTCCGGTTTTTCTACTTAAATTGCTATTGTGAGTAGGATTCCGCATCTCATCCAACAGGTATTTAAAGTGTCTGCCCCCTCTCTCTCTACCTCATCCAGAGACGTATTTTTGGCTTTAAGCCAGTCGTTAAACACATTAACTGCCCAAGCTGTTGTTTTGGTGTTTTCTTCGTGTTTTTCTCCCTCGACGATGTCTAGCTGTTCTTCGCTGATCGTTTTATGTTTTTTGTTGTTGCCGGCTGCCTTTGATGTCCGCTTCTGTTTATGTTGTTTTTCATCTGGACTGTCTAATACTGCTGCAGCCCAGTTGTTGAAAATTTCATATTCACCGTAAATATTTAAATTTACTTTCGGAAAATCGTCTGTCATGTTTTTCTTAGTCCTGTGTGCTGTATAGGTACTGTATGCTAATTTCCGTTATTACAGTTAACTATGCGAAGTGATATGGAACTGTAATGCGGTCAAGAGAGCTGCCTGGAACTACGTTCGCCGTGCGTTTCCCTGAAAATAATTGCACATCTCAGAACGTTCGTCAGCCAATCAGATTCAAGCATTCAACGGTCCCGTAGTATAAATATATTTAATGTAATGTACTTTTAAACATACTTGTAAGATGCTGCAAATATATTGCCCATATACTATTTACATGATATGTAAGTGTCATGCCCGGCTCGTCCGCTCCTCCTGTGTGCCACGCCCCCTGATTACCCATGTGTTTTCCCCCGATTGTATCCAGCTGTGTCTAGTTAATTTGCTCAGTCCTGTGTATTTCAGTCCGTGTCTTGCCTGAGTCCATTGTCTGTCATTGTGGTTAGATGTGCCTGTGTGTCTCCTGCTCCCTTGTCATCATTAAAACCCCAGTTTACCCTGATTTCTGCCTGATCTGCCTGTTCCTGACCCGCCTACCCGCACGATCGCCGCCTTGTCAGCCAGCGATCGTGACAGTAAGCATTAATAGTCTAATTTTACTGCAGTTTAAATATTTCATTAGCATGCTAAAATTGCACATATAGTACAATAAGAGTACATTAAAAGCTAATAGTAAGTTGTTACATGTCATAAAATTATCATACTTTAAATATACTACAGACATTAAGTATGCATATTAATATGGAAGAGTTATTCCGTTAAAATATGACAACATTAACAAAATTTTTTTTATTATGTGCATCAACCACAACATATAAATCAAAACAACAAAAGAACAATCAGCATCAAAACTTTACTTGCTGTTTTTTTGTTTTGCAAAGCTCTCGTTATTGCACTTTCTCCTCAAGATATTCTTCACCTCTTGGGCAGAGGTCCCTGGGAATTGTGCGATGACACAATCTGTTGATCTGTTGAAATTTCAGATCAGTTTTACTGAACCAGACAAATGGTGAGCATTAAATCAAGAGTTTGAAATGAAGGCAAACCAAAAATTTTAAATCTCATCTGCAAAACGCGTGTGTACACAGGTTACCCTTTGCTCACAACCAGTCCCCCAATTAGAGTAGCAATAGTAACCTGCACACACAGAGGGGCTTTCTGGACATTCTGGACATCCCTTCCCTAACATCTGGATAATGTATTTCCACACATCATTGGAGCGATCAGGAGTTTGGTTGAGATCCCTCTCTTTTCACATTTATAAAGCTTTTCCAAATTTTCAGTGCCATAGAACTGATATGATTGAGAATAGATTTGTTTAAAAGACATAATAAATCTTTACGGAAATGCAAATTTTACAAAAATTATGACTAATGGGCAACTTGCCTAAACAGTGCACAGGACATACCTATTAATGCTTCGACCTTTTCAAGGTCTAGCTGGTCTTTCTCTGGCAGGACCTTATGATTGCTTGCATGCTTCCCTGTGATATATGAGGATGCCAATGTCTCCTTCCCAAAAAGCAGTAGTGCCAGCTCTTGTGTATAAAGTGACATCCTGGTTTTGCTCAAACGATCAAAGAGCCTTTTCTGGACTTGAATGTTGGAGTTAGGCCATGTTACCTGAAAGCAAAATGTTATGCTTAATTTTTCTTTATGAATAACTTCCTTTTAGTCATGTACTTCAGACCTACAATACCATGTCCAACAAAGGTTAAGATGCTGCGTAAAACAAAATATGTGTAACCTATCTATGTGCTAATTAACAATATTTCCCATCTTTAGAACTTATCATGTAAGCATAGCGGACCTTTATTATAACCATTAATGTTTTGAAAATGAGAAATAAAAAACCAACTTGCCATTTTTGCTCATTTAATGCAATGTACAAACATTTACACTTGTTTGATGTTTACTAAATTTATCAGTTGATGTAAATGCTTATTTAATTTTGTTTCATTGGTACAAAACTAATACCAATCTACCATGCCAGGAACTGTACCAAATTGAAAGTTTTGGTAGTGAACCAACCACCAACTACACAATAGTAGAAAAAGCATTTGTGATTATGTAACCCATCCATGTAGGAGCAGTAGGGCATGCAACTACACTGGAAGTGCCCCAGGCAGCAGTGATGTGGGACGATACCTTAATCAGCGGCACATTACTAGGCTAGGAATTGAACTAGCAACCCTGTGATCACAAGAACAACTCCTTAACCGTTAGGCTACCACTTCCCACCACCAGCTGATGTGAGGCAAGGAGTGTTTCTGTTCTTTCAGCATCCTGCTTGCCTCACCTGGAGTATTATGTGGATAACCTCAGCTGAATATCATGTATAAGTAGGCTATGCTCTTTGAAATCTAATACTCCTGATGCATCAAACAAGGATAGCTATATAAACTGAAAGAAAGTTAGTTAAATAAATAATTAACATTTTAAAATATGACAATAACATGAGGTGGCATGGTGGTGCAGTGGTTAGCACTGTTGCCTCACACCTCTGGGTCCCAGGTTTGAGTCTCTGCCTGGGTCACGTGTGTGGAGCTTGCATGTTCTCCTCATGTCGTAGTGGGGTTTCCTCCGGGTACTCCGGTTTCCCCCCACAGTCCAAAAACATCTTGATATCGGTCTTGATATTGGTGGGTGTCATGATCCTCGTGTGTGCCATGCCCCTCTGATTATCCACGTGTGCTTCCCCGATCGTACCCAGCTGTACCTTGTTGTTTTGCTCTGTCTTGTCTATTTCAGTCCCTGTTTTGCCTTAGTTCATTGTCCGTCATTGATGGTAGTTGACGTCTGATGTTTCCTGCACCCCGTTTCTCCAATAAATCCCCATTTTCCCTGTATTCTGCCTGCCTGCCTGCTTCCTGCCTGTTGCCTGCCCATTTGATCGCGCGTTAACCCAGCGATCGCAGCCCGCAACCTGACAGAATGACTCACCCTAAGGAAAAAGCACCTTCCGTGACCGAGGAGGAATACGTCGGTCTCGTTGACCAGGTGCTATTCTGGATAGCCCAGCCCGGCATCCGGGAAGATTCCCCAGCATGGGATCTCGTCAGCCGGAGCTGGGACATCCTGGACCAGCTGTCGCTAGAGGAGGACGCGCACCTCACGGAGGAGGTGCAGCTGGCCGAGCTCCGGACGGAGCAGTGGGTCGCTCCGAGTGAGCCCGGGACTGTCCTCCTGCTGTCTGCCTTTGTGGACAGCGCGCAGCCTCCCTTCCCGACAAGAACCTGGAAAAAGAAGAGGAAGAAGCACGCGATCATCCCGGTGATCGCTCTGGAGGTGTGTGCACTCGTCCCCGCCTCCCTCTCAGCCGGGGAACATGAGGACTCTCTGGCTGTTCCTGAGGTCACCTGCGCCGCTAAGCTGCCTCCCCGGGCAGCTTCTCCTGTCCGGAGAACACGCCGGGCCGCCGCGCAGCCCGAGTGGCCGCCTCCCCTGCCTGCAGGTCCACCGCCTGAGGTGCTCCCTTCGCCTCTGCCTGCTGCAGCTGCTGCACCCCAGCAGGAGGTCCCGGCTACGCCCGCTGTCCTCGCCACCAAGTTCTTCACCCTCTAGGGACTATACTGGAGGGTGATGGATGAACTGGCCACCCTGAGCGTTCCAGAGGTGGAACAGCTCGCCGCGCAGTTGCTGTGAGACTTCGCCGTGTTCTCTCCCGTCTCTCCTTACAGCAACCTGGAGAGATTGGCAGAGGATATCAGGAGGCTGATTCAGCTCCGGAGACCTCCGGCCCCTGCTACGCAGCCCGAGCAGCTGCCTGCGCAGCCTGAGCAGCCGTCTCTGCCTGTGGTTCCAGCGCCCGAGCAGCCGCCACCGCTGCCTGCTGCGCCTGCAGCTCCCGTGCCCGAGGCTCTCCCGCTGCCTGCAGCTCCCGCGCCCACGCCCGAGGCGCTCCCTCCGCCTCTACAAGTGACTGTGCTCCGTGACTCCTGTTCCTTACCCCACTCTTGTCCCTCCTGCCCTAGTCCCCAAGGAGGTCCCAGACAGTCCAACCGTCACTCCTCCCTCCTCGGAGGTGGAGGAGCTTGAATGGGACCCCGCGGGGACCCTCTTGGTGACTCCTCCTATCTCGTCTCGGCGAGCTCGACCCCAGCTAAGGTCTGTATCCCGTAAGGGGAGAGGACACAGGAGCAGGGCTGGGGTCCCACCCACCCTGCCCCCTGGCTCGCCCTCGCTCGCCTGTACTGGGGCTCGGACGGCGCCTGCGGGTCCTGGGCCTTCGGGTCAGCGTTCGCCCACGGGTCCCCCTCTGAGGCCTCGTCTTGCTCCCCGCTCTGTAGCCTTGTCGGTCGCCTGCAGGCTCCCCTGCTGTGGCTCCTCAGTCGCCTGCGGGTCCCCCCGCTCCTTGCTCTCGCTAGGGTCCCCTTCAACTCCCTCGTCCCCTTCCCTGGCGATCCCTCCAACTCCTTCCTCGGTCCCTCCATCTGTCCCTCGCCCTGCCTCCTCTGCCCTTCCGAGGTCCCCTCCTGCTCCGGCCGCCTGCAGCCCCTCCGGCTGCCACCCGTCGCCCGCTGGGGCTCCCTCGGGCTCTCCTTTATTCCCCCTCCTTCTCTCCCTGGTCTCCTGCCTGTATCCCTCCTTTGTTTGCTCCCCTTCTCTTTGTTACTCCTGTTTCTGCTCCTCGTCCCCCAGTGTCCCCTTCATTCACTCCCGACCCTTTTGTCCCACCTGTTCCCTCCATGTCCCCTTTCCTGATCTGTTTGCGCACCTTCCCTATACTATGTCAGGTCCTGTCCTACTTCCTGTCTCTGTGCCAGTTCTGTGTTTCAGTCCTGTTCCCTGTGCCCCATTAATGGTTTGTTCCTCTTTTCCAGGTCCTGTCTCCCTCGTCTCATCCGTCGCCTTCCCTGAGACACACCCGGAGTGCGCACCTTTGGGGGGGGGGGGGGGTTCTGTCACGCCCGGCTCGTACGATCCTCGTGTGTGCCGCCCCCCTGATTATCCACGTGTGCTTCCCCGATCGTACCCAGCTGTAGCTTGTTGTTTTGCTCTGTCTTGTCTATTTCAGTCCCTGTTTTACCTTAGTTCATTGTCCGTCATTGATGTTAGTTGACGTCTGATGTTTCCTCCACCCCGTTTCTCCAATAAATCCCCGTTTTCCCTATATTCTGCCTGCCTGCCTGCTTCCTGCCTGTTGCCTGCCCATGTTTACCCAGCGATCACAGCCTGCAACCTGACAGTGGGGACATATAAATCTAACACCCACCTAAACCCACCCCCCCGTAAGCTCATCAACACTATAATCGTTGGATATTGGTGGGGACATGTCCATGTTAATTCTACGCCCTTGGTTGGAGGGGCAGCAATTGATGACTGGCAGGATGCTCGGCCAATCATTTCATGTGTTTTTCTTTTACCACAATTAAAACAGTTAATATGCATGTGATGGTTGTATGTACCATAGAAAACATACCTTTAAGAGCATTTATGGTCTCCATGTCAAGACAACAGCTGGCACTTTGGGTTGTACTTGGTTTGATGTAGCCGTCATCCTCTTCATCCTCTAAATCACTTACCAACTAAAATAAAAAGAAAAGAAAGCATTAAGTTGTTACCTTTCTCAGTCGTCAAACGAGTGCGGGTATCCACTAATGTGCAGAGCCATAGAACTCTGGAAGCATGTTTGGGAAACCCTGGGAGGAAGGCTGCACATTGCACCATATTATGTGCTGTAAAGTTAGTTTATAAATGCAAATTTATAATTTACTGGCAAATAAACTTGTATTTGTATTGAACAGCTTTAATTTTAAATTCAACAAAATATATTCTTACCAGGTGTTTTGACATACTCCTTTGATGTCGGGCACAGTCACTTTCTTCAGAATCATAACACACCTCTGTGGGAATTACAGACCTTTTTTTCCCAAATTTCTTTCTTTAGCCTTTCTGCCATTGCAATAGCAGCATCCTTATTTAGGGTGGGGTTCTTTTCCTATATTCAAATTAAAATGGTCAGGATTAAAACTGGTAAAAAAAAAATATTTATTTTATAACATAAATGCATTTTTGCAATAATAACATATGGTACTGGTAATTTGATTATACTTCCAGTAAATAACATTGTTTTACAACTACCAGATCATTTGCATTTACATTTACCAAGCCTTCAATGGTTGGAAACATTTCAGAGATTCACATTTCTAACAAATCTAACAATAGTGATTGTTTGCTTACCTTATATTTTTCATTGACATTTTTCAACAAGAAATCTGCTATTTACTTTTCTCTGTCTCTTCACATTCACAGAAGTATTCCAAATATCCTCTCCATAAATGAACTTGTCTCTTTTTTCAGCCATGGTTTTCCAGTCATCTGTAATAATGACATTAAAGAAGGATATGCACACTATTTAGCATATGCACATTTACTGTACAGTTGCACCGATTGCAATTTTCATGGCCATTCTGTTTTTTGACCTGCCAATGTGTTTCGATTGTGCTGTTAGTTTTCTAATTTGTTAAAATGAAATGAAAAATTCTGCAGTTTAGTAGACTCCATGCACCCCGAAAGTAAAAAATAATTACTCAAAATCTCAAAGCAATGAGCTAACGTAGACTCTGTGGCAGATTTAGGCATGGACAACAGATATGCTAACCGCATCTACTAGCTACTAAACCAGACTAATGTTACTTAATTTTAATTAACATATATATACAGTGAGGGAAATAAGTATTTGACCCCTAGCTGAATTCTTAAGTTAACCCATTAATAAAGAACTGAGAAGTCTGTAATTCCACTGGTGTGTTCATTTAAACAGGAAAAGATAGATTATTAACAAAACAAGCAAGTAAAAATCATTATGTAACAGTCACAAACCAATTTGTCATTTATATAGGGAAATAAGTATTTCCAGTACAAGCCAGCAAGAAATTAGGTCAAGTACATGTGCACTAACACAACACAAGTAATACTTAATTAAGTATTAACAGATACTAAGCCATCATTGTCATTTAATGGCACTAATTTGTTAAATAGTATTCTTGGGTCACTAACCTGTCTACGTCTTCAACCTTATCACTCTGGGAAATACCAAAGAGACATCTAAGGACACCGGAGAAAAGATTGTTGACCTTCACAAAGGTGGAATTGGCTGCATTACCATCAGCAAACAACCTGGTGAGGAAGTGACAACAGTTGGTGGAATTATTCGCCAATGGAAGAAAGACAAAATAACTGTCAATCTCCCTCGGTCTGGGGCCCCAAGGAAGATTTAATGTCATGCAGCATCACTGCTGCATGGTGAAGGTGAGGGCTAACCCCAGATATACATGGGAGAAGCTCGTTAATGATCCCAAAGCAGCAGGGACCACAGTCACCAAGAAAACCATTGGTAACATATGCCGTTACTGTTTGAAATCCTGCAGTACCCCTGCTCAAGAGGGCCCATGTTCTGGCCCGTCTGAAGTATGCCAGTGAACACCTGAATAATTCCAATGAGGCTTGAAAGAATGTTATGTGGTCAGATGAGACCAAAATCGAGCTGTTTGGCATCAACTCTACTCGCTGTGTTTGGAGGAAAAAGAATGCTGACTAGGAAAACCATGCCTACTGTCAAAAACGGAGGTGGAAGCGTTATGCTTTGGGGATGGTTTTCTGCCAAGGATACAGGACGGATGCACCGCATCGAAGGAAAGATGGATGGGGCCATGTACCGTAAAATCTTGGAGGAGAACCTCCTCCCTTCAGCCACCCCTTCAGCGGGTGGGTTTTTCAGTAAGACAACCACCCTAGGCATACAGATAAGGCAGCAAAGAAGTGATTCAAGAAGAAGGACATAGTGGTCATGGGGGGCCCTAGCCAGTCTACAGACTTTAATCCCATAGAAAATATATGGAGAGAATTCAAGCTTCATCTATCCAAGTGACAGCCTAAAAACCTTAAAGATTTGAAGGAGGTCTACAAAGAGGAGTGGATGAAAATTCCTGATTATCTGCACACAATCCTGGTGAACAACTATAAAAAAAGTTTTTGATGGCCAAAGAACTTCCACCCAACCATCTTCAGACTCTGAATCAGGGCCTTTTGTAATCTGGGTTATGTCCTTCTTGTCTGATTTGTCTACAATATCTAAGCGTTCCACCTCTACAGACCTATCCTTAAAATAAAATAATGCTAAATTGTATTTTGCAGACATCTATGCCTGTCACGATCACTGGTGGGTGAAGCGGTGATCGTGCGGGTTGGCTGGTGCAGAGCAGGCAAACAGGCAGGTATCGGGGAGAAACTGGGGGTCATGACAGAACCCCCCGCTTCTCCGGGCGCACCAGGGAGGAGGCGACGGACGGGACACGGGAACCGGGACCTGGAAAAGAATAACAAGGTTAATGAAGGACGGGAAACAGAACCAAAGCACAAAACAGAACTAGCGACAGGACATAAGACAGGACTTGGCAAAGGACTGGAAGGCAGAAAGACAGATAAAAAAGGGAGGAACGGAAGGGACAGATGGAATAAACGGATTGGGAGTGCCAGGCAGAAACACCAGAAAACCAGGAGTAGCGTAGGGCGGAATGACAGGAGGGACGAAGACAGGAGAAAAGGGAGCGAAGGAGGGGGAACTAAGGGGCATCCGAGGAAGCCACAGCGGGCTTCGGGAGGCAGCCGGAGGGGCTGCAGGCGGCCAGGAGGCCGGAGGGGACCTCGGAACGGCCGAGGAGGCCGGGCGAGGGAACAATGGAGGGGACGAGGAGGGAGTTGGAGGGGACACCAGGGTAGGAGCTGAGGGAGATATTAGGGACCTTTTGTTTTATGCATTACCAGTTTTTAAAGATGTTCTGCCAAAAACCTTCTGGAATAATCTTTTTCTTTTAGTTTTTGGAATTTACACATTGCTTCAAGAGAAAGTGAAAATATGCAACCTTGACTTTGCAGAGCTCTCACTGAAAAACTTTGTCACTGAATTCGAAAGATTGTATGGCACAGAAAATGTAACATTCAATGTTCATTTCTTAACCCATATTGCTACAAGCGTCAGGAACTGGGGGCCCCTTTGGGCAACATCTCCATTTTCTTTTGAATCCTTCAATGGGACACTCCTGAAATTTTTCAATGGAACTACACATGTACCACAGCAGATTGTAAAGCAGTTCTTACGGTGGAAGAGCTTTAGAGAACATGGTGAAAGATGCATGAAGGACCCTAATGAAACTGTGCAACGCTTGTTTAATGAACTACAAAATGCCAATGTATTAGTAGCAAATTCACAGCAAATTAACGAACTCGTTAGAGTCTTTGATAGTCCTTTTGCCCAAGAAAATGTACTTGTTACACACAGGATTGCAGTAGAGCAGTTACTGGGCTTTAAAATAAATTCCTACTGCTGCTATAACCGCTTTATTGTCAATGGAATTGTCTGTCACGCAGAATCCTATAAATTACGCAAAAGAAACAACTCTGTTGTAGAGCTCAAAGATGGAATGAAAAATCAGCATCAAAAATCTTGTACTAGCCAAGCCGCAATGCATGCATGACTGTGAAATGATTGACTGCAATAGAATTTGCTGTGTTTTAGTACAGGAATTGATAAAGAAAAGGGGGCATTTGTGCAGAGACTCTCAGCTAAATATATCCAGCAAATTTATTCATGAGGTCACACGATCAGACAGTATAATTGCTGTTCATTCAAAGTTTTTTCAAAAGGAAATGTGTTGTGATCTGTTTGAAAGCCAGAGCATTTGCAATTCCTCTGCCAAATAATATTGAACGGGATTAGATATGCTGTCCCTTTAGCACTGTTCATAAAATTTCCATGGTGTTATAGCAGTTATAACATGAACAGATACGTTTGTCTTACTGATAGGGCTATTTTGAGAAAACGTGAAAGGTATATTCGTCCAGTCATTGCAATACATTGCAGTTGTGGTTATCTTTGTGTTTACAAATTTTGTAATTACTTTAGGCATTTTAAAAGGGTGGAAGAATTTTGAAGTGAAAATGTAGATTGATTTAGCATGTATGTGTTTGTTTTTTATATAGACACGCTCATACATTTTTTCAAATAAACCATTGTGCACAGTAGTTCCTATTTGTGTTACAACTTGTGAAATGTGCATTAGTACAAATAGCTGTGAAAAGTAAATTAAATACATATAAGTGTGCATCTAGAAAGAGTGGAAATGTGTTACTTAACTAACATACTTAAAATGTTTTTTGTAATATTTTAAATACTGTGCACAAATCGTCAGAATCCAAGGGGCGTGCGAAGACGTAAATCAAAACCGGGCAAGAGATCGAAACCAAAAAGCAAATAAACCAATACAAAGCACAGAATCAGAAACCAAAAACCGTCATACACAATAAATCAATTAAAGAAAAAGCAAACCAACAGTAATTGAAGAAATGCACAGAGCTCCTGAAGTATCTTGCAGTCAGCTTTTCAGTTCTGAAGATGGAAGTGACGAACGGTGCATCGGGGCAATCGTGGGTGGGGTCTGGACGGGGAGGCAGAGCAAGGGTCGAATGGCGAACAAGCTGCTGACGACGAGGCCATTGGGCGGAGCTGAAGATGCAGCGGTACGTAACAGTATGCATCAAAGACTGTGGGCCTGGAACCTAGAAGGTACGTCCTGCAATACACCATAAATGGACCATGCAGGATGTAAAACCAGTGATGTCAACACGGCTGTACTGCACCCTCAGTCCTCTGGCTTGCAGAAGTGCCTTCACCATTCGATATACAGAGTGGATTTAATCTCTCTCACAACCTGGTCTAACTGTTCATCTGTCATGGTGCTATATAGTGCCTTCAGTGAGAGATCAGAGTCAGCCATGTGTCAGTACACTGTGCTTCTTGAGATTCCCTAGAGTTTTGCAATACATGGGACAGACAAATTAGCTGTGTCAATGCATTTACAATAGCTGGATAGACAGCTACCTGACTGGATACAGCATTTAAAAACACAAGTTCTTGTGTACAAGTCAAAGAAGACAAGTTATATAACATAAACAACAATACAAAAAAGCATGATAGTAAGGGCTTAAGTTTGTAATCCCTATAATCTAATGTCATAATTGCTATATCAGTATCGGGATGAGAATTGGTAAGATGTTGTTCATAAATTCCATTATCAATTCTGCTTATCGATCCGGTTCTTTATCAGTTCCCTTATCCATTTTTGACCCAGTATCTATGAGGAAACAATTGCAACTACACAGGTTTTCAATTTCAATACAACTGCTTTATTATCTGAAATCCAAAGCAAAATTCTAAAAGACCAGCAACTACATACAACCATGACTAGCATGTCTGAGCCTCACTATTGCTCCATCACTGCATGTTAAATTATAATGCAACTTTTGTTAAACTGTCTTAAAACTGACAAATAACAAATGACAAACACACTGACAAATAACTCTGAAACTTCCTTTCTGCCATGATGACTTTTTTGGCAACACTAGACGCATGTTTATGACATTGTTAATTTGCGATCAATGCGCACCTGCTGATGTTATACTATTTTTGTGACAGTCACTTCACAAATTATTGGGAATGAACGCAAGGTACCTGTTCACGTGCAGGAGCCCTCTGCGCATTTCACGTACTGTAATTGTTTTACCTTTTTCCATTTAACGCACCACAATTAATTTAACTTTTTCAAGGCAGCAGCATTTCCACTTTCTGTTCCGTCTTTTTATTTGTATTTCTTAATGTTGTCTCAGGAGCTATGATTGGATATAAGTCTTTTGCATGTTCTTATAAAATCAACATTAGCAAATTATACAGGTGGCTAAAAGAGTGGGTATTTCTGACCTGAAAATCATATAGCCAATATTGTGACTATTTTCCACGATTACGAGTATGGTGCAGCACTGATAGAATTGATAAGCGCAGAGACGTACGACTCCGAAACTTTGGAAAATTTTGAATGGGTTTTCAGTTTCCATCCCTACATTAGTATAGATTATACAGCTGTAAAAAGACTAAAAAGGCACAAAGTCTGAAGCAACTGATGGTCAATTATGAACAGATCTCTGTAAGAGAACCTCTTCAAGCCTAATCTTCTACTTACCCTTATAAGTTAGTTTTATTAGTCTATGTACGACGTATTTACTCTTCCCTGACTTTTTACGCAGTTTGTATTTACGGTGGATGACAAGAACTATCATTTATACACAGATTTGGGGAGATAGCCAAAAACCTACGTTGAGAGTACACTACAAGTAGGGTGACCACCTAAACCATGTCAGGAGGAACACTATGAGCTACTTCAGGTTTTACAAACTACTTTAAAACTGACAAGCTCATTATGCTTTGCTAATTAGTTCAATTTTTCTTTTTAATTGGAACGGTTGTTTACAAACCCTGCTGTAGCTCATGATGTCCCCCCTGACATGGATAAGGTGGACACATCCTAACTACAAGCGATTTTCCATTTTAGGATTTTTATCATATCGTAATTGCCAATCATTCAGAACACTAAACCATGACAGAATAACATTTGCTAACAAAACTTTAAGGAATGCTACATCAATAAAAGCTGTGGGTTGATACTGTTCATCAAATTCTGTGTGTCGCCTCGAGTGTTACTTGTCCTTACAAAAACAAAGGGCAGATGACAGCGTTAATATACTCACTGAAGCGCTCTCGTTCCCTGCCATTGCTGCCGACCTCTTCTGATCCCACGCTTTATGCCATGTGATCAGTGGATTGATTGGCAGGACGTAGGTTCGAGTTCATGCAGATTTTGATTGCTTAGCCTTGGTATCCTGGATGTATAACTCATATTTTTAACCTCGTAGTTTTGCATGTGAATTCGGACCATCGAATTGGAGCAACTTTGAAATGTTCTCTTTGAATTTTTGAAACTTGAGTTTTTTGTAATTTGTATCTTTAAACCCTGAATTTGTTTTCTCGTGAATTTGTGAACATAGAAAAATAACTGAAACTGCATTATAGAAAATTTGAAGACTGTAATTCAGAGACAAAAAAATCTGATGTATATTTCCAACGCTTAAATATCCAATGTTAGGATTTCAGTGGCATATAAAATTCAAATTGTGATGAGATAGATTTACTTCCATACCCTTGACAAAGGTCATTTATACTTCTGTGATGGCAACATTAATTCAGAAAAGTACATTGAGATTGTAGAGCAACATATGCTGCTGTTAAGACAACAACTTTTCCAGGGATCAATGTGTTTTTCAAAAAGACAATGCAAAACCACATTCTGCACGTATTACAAAGGCACGGCTGATGAAGAAGAGGGTACAGATTCAGGACTGGCCTATCTGTAGTCCTGACATGTCCCCAATAGAGGATGTACAGAAAATTTTGAATTGGAAAATGCAACAATGAATGAGCTCCTCACTCTATCTCTAAGGGAGAGCCCAGCCACCCTGCAGAGGAAACTCATTTTATTTTATTTTCGTGATCTCATCCTTTCGGTCACTACCCACAGTTCATGACCATGGGTGAGGGTAGGAACTTAGAACAACTGGTAAATCGAGAGCTTTGCCTTTTGGCTCAGCTCTTTCTTCACCATGACAGACCAATGCAGCGTCCACATCACTGCTGATGTCGCACCGATCCGCCTGTTGATCTCCCGTTCCATCCTTCCCTCACTAGCTCTTCCACTTGGGGGAAGACCTCCACCTGGACCCAGGGAGAGCATTCCACTCTTTTCCGGCTGAGAACCATGGTCTCTGAATTGGAGGTGCTGATTCTCATCCCAGCCACTTCACACTGGGCTGCAAACTGTCCCAGTGAGAGTTGAAGGTCACAGTCTGATGAAGCCAACAGAATCACATCATCTGCAAAAAGCAGAGACCTAATCCTGAGGTCACCAAACCGGACACACTTTATGGAAATTCTATCCATAAAAGCTATGAACAGAATCGGTGACAAAGGGCAGCTCCGCCCCTCTCCGCCCCTCTCTTTACCCGTGTGTCCCAGACATGTGGCCGCAAGTCTGATGACACAACTACAGTGTATCTATACACAACTACAGTCGATCATGGAACTGTGGCCTAGGGTGTCCTGGTGCCAAGTGCACATACGGACACCCTTATGCCTGAACATTATGGACAATCCGTGATGAGCACAGAAGTCCAGTAACAAAACACCGCTTGGGTTCAGATCATGGAAGCCGTTCCTCCAAATCACGCCACTCCAGGTCTCACTGTCATTGCCCACATGAACATTAAAGCTCAGCAGAACAAGAGAGTCGCCAGGAGGAGTGCTCTCCAACACCCCTTCCAAGGACACCAAAAAGGGTGGGTATTCTGAACTGCCGCTTGGTACATAAGCGCAAACAACAGTCAGGACCTGTCCCCCCACCCAAAGGTGAAGGGAGGCTAACCTCTCATCCATTGCGGTAAACCCCAATGTACAGACGCCTAGCCAGGGGGTAATAAATATGCCCACCCCTCCTCTCCCTGCGAGCAACTCCAGAGTGGAACTGATTCCAGAGCCTAAGCCGTGCATCGAGGTGAGCCCGACTATATCTAGTCAGAACTTCACAACCTCACGCACCAGCTCAGGCTCCTTCCCCGTCAGAGAGGTACCATTTCATGTCCCTAGAGCTAGCTTTGGCAGCCGAGGATCGGACCGCCAAGGTCCCCGCTTTTGGCCACTTCCCAACTCACATCGCACCCGACCCTTATGGCCCCTCCTACAGGTGGTGAGCCCATATGAGGGGGGACTCACGTGCCTTATTTGGGCTGTGCCCGACCAGGCCCCATGGGTGCAAGCCACTAGACACTCGCCATCAAGCCCAACCCCCTGGCCTGGCTCCGGTTGTATAATGCAACTTATTGGAACTCCGGTTCCGATTGGATCCAATGTTTGTCTCATCATAAGGGGTTTCGTGAGCCGCACTTTGTCTGGTTCCTCACCCAGGACCTGTTTGCCTTGGGTGACTCTATCAGGGGCATAATGCCCCGGGCAACTTAGCTCCTGGGATCATTGGAGCACACAAACCCCTCCACCACAATAAGGTGTCGGCTCCAGGAGAGGAATCAACCAACTCTTTCATGCTAAAATATGTCTGAGAAAGCATGCATCTATTTATGCATAAACAAAGGACAAAACACGTGTGTATGAGTCAGTCTACCACTAATGCTTGTGTATTGCCAAATTGTGTTTTGAATATTCTCATGTTTTTTTGCTATTGTTGCTCTTACTCTGTTTTTAAAGAAGCCACCATGGGTCCTAGGAAGGTTAATGATAACCGCAAATGAAAAAGGAAAGTTTTGAGTACCATGATAGAGGTTAAAAAGGAAATAATTGTATGCCATTTGCTCTCAAAAGTACAGGTAAAGTGCAGTAAAATTCATTTATTTCATGCATTTCTGGGATTTAAAACTTTTGTTTATGGTTCTGTCATTAAGTATGTGTTTATATAGGTTTAAATCGGCAATCATTTGGGGGTCTGGAAGGAATTAATCCAATTTACAGTATTTATAATGGGAAAAGCTAATTAGATTTTTGACCAAATCAGTTCTCAAACAATGTTCTTGAACAGATTAAGTTCAAGAACCAAGGTTCCACTGTATCAATCAGTTTAAAAGATTATTAATATGAGTTCTCTAGTTACCCCTTAGACTATTTTTCTCAGACAAGCAAAAAAGGAATAAATTCCTGTGCCCTCTCTCGTATGTTTTACTTATTACAAAAAATAAGTCAAATAAAAATATATGCAGCATACAAAACCTTTAACCACTGTTAAACAGTAATAGCTGTCTTTAAAAAAAGTACCAGCAGATGGCGCAATTATGACAACTTCTCAAGAAGTACAGAACTGAATTTTGGTCATTTGCAATGCACAATTATTAAATAATGCACAACTATTAAAAAATAATTAAATAATAACTATTGTAATGTTTAGGCCCGGTGATTGAGTTAAATGTGTTTAGCACCAGCACACCAGATATTATGTGAACATGTAAACACTATCAAGCATGACATCTGGAATTAAGTAGTCCTGCATAATAACCACCATACTATTGATAGAAAGCTAAAGTTCAAAATGGAATCAGGGTTTCACTGAAGAACTTGATCAAATCCAGTGAGTTTCCTGGCCTCAGTAACTAGATAGATAGATAGATAGATAGATAGATAGATAGATAGATAGATAGATAGATAGATAGATAGATAGATAGATAGATAGATAGATAGATAGATTTTTCATTTAAAAACCAAATTGGAAAAACGAAAAAGCATTTTTTTTTCTGTTTTAAAATCAGAACGGGAAAAAGAAAAAAAAAAATCAAGTTTCAGGTTTTATTTTTCTGTTTTTAAACCAAACAGGAAAACTGTAAAATCATTTTTTTTAGCTTTTGTGATATGTATGTGAAATCCAAGACATGTTGGACAATATAACATATTAGGTAATATAAAACATTATTTTAATATTATAACATATAGAGTGCCAGTCAAAAGTTTGGAAATACATATCCATACAAAGGTTTATTTCCAGGGGGGGGCCCCGGTGACCCGCGTCCGGGCAAGGGAAAACGTGGTTCCAAAATTTTCTTCATCATAAGGGGTCTTTTGAGCCGCACTTCGTCTGGTTCCTCACCCAGGACCTGTTTGCCTTGGGTGACCCTACCAAGGGCATAAAGCCCCAGACAACATAGCTCCTGGGATCATTGTAACACGCAAACCCCTCCACCACGATAAGGTGTCGGCTCCAGGAGGGGTTTATTTCCCCTGGGGGTGGGGCTCGATGGCGAGCGCCTGGTGGCCAGGCCTATACCCATGGGGCCTGGTCGGGCGCAGCCCGAACAAGGCACGTGGGACCCCCCTCCAATGGGCTCACCACCCATGGGAGGGGCCATAGGGGTCGGGTGCGAGGTGATCTGGGCGGCGGCCAAAGGCGGGGACCTTGGCGGTCCGATCCTCGGCTGCAGAAGCTAGCTCTAGGGACATGGAATGTCACCTCTCTGATGGGGAAAGAGCCTGAGCTGGTGCGCGAAGTTGTGAAGTTCCGGCTAGATATAGTCGGACTCACCTCGACGCACGGCTTGGGCTCTGGAACCAGTCTCCTTGAGGGGGGTTGGACCCTTTTCCACTCTGGAGTTGCCCGCGGGGAGAGGCGCCGAGCGGGCGTGGGCATACTTATTGCCCCCAGGCTGGGTGCCTGTACATTGGGGTTTACCGCAGTGGACGAGAGGGTAGCCTCCCTCCGCCTTCGGGTGGAGGGACGGGTCCTGACTGTTGTTTGCGCTTATGCGCCAAACAGCAGTTCAGAATACCCACGCTTTTTGGAGTCCTTGGAAGGGGTGTTGGAGAGCGCTCCTCCTGGGGACTCCCTTGTTCTGCTGGGGGACTTCAATGCTCACGTGGGCAGCGACAGTGAGACCTGGAGGGGCGTGATTGGGAGGAACGATCTGAACCCAAGCGGTGCTTTGTTATTGGACTTCTGTGCTCGTCACGGACTGTCCATAATGAACACCATGTTCAAGCATAAGGGTGTCCATATGTGCACTTGGCACCAGGACACCCTAGGCCGCAGTTCGATGATCGACTTTGTAGTCGTGTCGTCGGACTTGCGGCCGCATGTTTTGGACACTCGGGTGAAGAGAGGGGCGGAGCTGTCAACCGATCACTACCTGGTGGTGGGTTGGCTCCGCTGGTGGGGGAGGATGCCGGCCAGGCCTGGCAGGCCCAAGCGTATAGTGAGGGTCTGCTGGGAACGTCTGGCGGAATCCCCTGTCAGGGAGAGTTTCAACTCCTACCTCCAGCAGAACTTCTCCCATATCCCGGGGGAGGCGGGGGACATTGAGTCCGAATGGGCCATGTTCCGTGCCTCCATTGTGGAGGCGGCTGACCGGAGCTGCGGCCGTAAGGTGGTCGGTGCCTGTTGTGGCGGCAATCCCCGAACCCGCTGGTGGACACTGGTGGTAAGGGATGCCGTCAAGCTGAAGAAGGAGTCTTATCGGGCCTTTCTGGCCTGTGGGACTCCAGACACAGCTGACGGCTACCGGCAGGCCAAGCGGGATGCGGCTTTGGCGGTCGCTGAGGCAAAAACTCGGGTGTGGGAGGAGTTTGGTGAGGCCATGGAGAACGACTTCCGGACGGCTTCGAGGAGATTCTGGTCCACCATCCGGCGGCTCCGGGCGGGAAAGCAGTGCAGCATCAACACTATTTATGGTGGGGATGGTGCACTGCTGACCTCAGCTCGGGACGTTTTGGGTCGGTGGAGGGAGTACTTCGAAGACCTCCTCAATCCCACAGACACGCCTTCCGATATGGAAGCAGAGTGTGGGGACTTGGGGGTGGACTCGCCTATCTCGGGGGTGGAGGTCGCTGAGGTGGTCAAAAAGCTCCTCGGTGGCCGGGCCCCGGGGGTGGACGAGATTTGCCCAGAGTTCCTCAAGGCTCTGGATGCTGCGGGGCTGTCCTGGCTGACACGCATCTGCAGCATCACGTGGACATCGGGGGCAGTGCCTCTGGATTGGCAGACCAGGGTGGTGGTCCCCCTCTTTAAGAAGGGGGACCGGAGGGTGTGCTCCAACTACAGGGGGATCACACTCCTCAGCCTCCCTGGCAAGGTCTATTCGGGGGTCCTGGAAAGGAGGGTCCGCCGGATTGTCGAACCTCGGATTCAGGAGGAGCAGTGTGGTTTTCGCCCTGGCCGTGGAACAGTGGACCAGCTCTATACTCTCAGCAGGGTTCTGGAGGGTTCATGGGAGTTTGCCCGACCAGTCTACATGTGTTTTGTGGACTTGGAGAAGGCATTCGACCGTGTCCCTCGGGAGGTCCTGTGGGGAGTGCTCTGGGAATATGGTGTACCGGGCTCCCTTTTAAGGGCGGTTCGGTCCCTGTATGACCGGTGCCAGAGTTTGGTCCGCATGGGCGGCAATAAGTCGGACTCGTTTCCGGTGAGGGTTGGACTCCGTCAGGGCTGCCCTTTGTCACCAATTCTGTTCATAGTTTTTATGGACAGAATTTCTAGGCGCAGCCAGGGCGTTGAGGGCGTCCGGTTCGGTGACCTCAGGATTAGGTCTCTGTTTTTTGCGGATGATGTGGTTCTGTTGGCCTCATCGAGCCGTGACCTTCAGCTCTCACTGGAGCAGTTCGCAGCCGAGTGCGAAGCGGCTGGGATGAGAATCAGCACCTCCAAATCCGAGACCATGGGTCTCAGCCGGAAAAGGGTAGAATGCTCTCTCCGGGTTGGGGATGGGGTCCTCCCCCAAGTGGAGGAGTTTAAGTATCTCGGGATCTTGTTCACGAGTGGGGGAACGATGGAGCGGGAGATCGACAGGCGGATCGGTGCGGCGTCAGCAGTCATGCGGTCTGTCATGGTGAAGAGAGAGCTGAGCCAAAAGGCGAAGCTCTCGATTTACCAGTCGATCTACGTTCCTACCCTCACCTATGGTCATGAGCTTTGGGTAGTGACCGAAAGAACGAGATCGCGGGTACAAGTGGCCGAAATGAGTTTCCTCCGCAGGGTGGCTGGGCTCTCCCTTAGAGATAGGGTGAGGAGCTCAGTCATTCGGGAGGGACTCAGAGTAGAGCCGCTGCTCCTCCGCATCAAGAGGAGCCAGATGAGGTGGCTCGGGCATCTGATCAGGATGCCTCCGGAACGCCTCCCTGGGGAGGTATTCCGGGCATGCCCCACTGGGAGGAGACCCCGGGGAAGACCCAGGACACGCTGGAGAGACTATGTCTCTCGGCTGGCCTGGGAACGCCTCGGGATCCCCCCAGAGGAGCTGGACGAAGTGGCCGGGGAGAGGGAAGTCTGGGTCTCCCTGCTGAGGCTGCTGCCCCCGCGACCCGACCCCGAATTAAGCGGGAGATGATGGATGGATGGATGGATGGAGTTTTATTTCCATTTTAGGATAATTATTAAGACATCAAAACTATACGAACATATCACTGCTGGAAAAAAAACAGCATAGATAACCATAGCTGGTTACCATAATGATCAGCATAATGCATACTGGTTCTATCAGCATATGCTGCATTATAGTGTGAAGGACCATCATCATTAATGAAATATTCTGGTCCACTAGCTACACTAGCACCAAACTAGCACTAACTAGGATAGTGGTCTATGGAAATCGTGATGGTCAATGTTGTTTTTTCAGCAGGGATATGACTTACGCACTGACCGAAAAGTATAAAAAAAATATCAATTTCTTGGGGGTAAGGGGGGGCAGGTCTGTGGGTTGGGAATCAGAATATTGCTGGTTCAAATCCCTGGGTCAGCAGAGTGATCACACCACTGGACCCTTAAGCAAGACCCTTAACTCCAATTGCTCCAGGGACTGGCTGACCCTACATTCTGCCTGTGCCACTCCGAGGTACAGAAGAGTGTGACTATGAGTCCTTTTGAACCAATAAGCTGGAATCGGATCAATGGAGGAATAACTGTACACTGGGCTCTGGGGCAAAAATAGGCCATGTCCCCCCTTCAAATATCATACCCATCATGCACTGCAGTAGTTAGCATATTCTACAAAGATGCTTTTGTCATTAAATACACACTTCGACAACAAGTTTGACTAGAAAACATTGTAAAACTATTACATTGGACATGCATACAGTACTGTGAAAAAGTCTTAGGCAGGAAAAGAAAATGATGTTTAGATTATCCTCATGTTGGTGTAAAACTATGATATTATACCCATCAAAGTGTGTCAGCTTAGCCATTTCGGAACCTCTGTTAAAATCATACTATTATTTGCAGCAACTGTGCAGCCATGTATTTTTTTACTTGTTCACTAGCACACCTCATACAGCTACTGTAGTCAATCTGTCACTGACTTTTTAAACCAATATATTTAATTATTTAATTGAGCTGTTGGTGAAATTTAACAAAATCATGGAACGGCTGAGGTGCCCCTGAGGAGAAGTTTGCGGAACTGAAGCAGTGTTCATCTAGCCATCCAACTACATATCAGTAACTTTTTAGAAAACAAGAAATTATTACTAGTTGTTATTGTGTTACTCTTAATTTGCACATATTCTAATGTTAAATTGTGATTTTTGTTCTAAGCCAAAGTACACTTGCTACCCATATAAACAGCTTGAAACATTTCTTTGGACTACCTAAATCTTTTGCACAGTACTGTACATAAAATTGTTTTAAATATTGTACCAAATATTTTGTGCTATGACTCACCATAATGAGATTGTATTATTAAAAACAGGCATAAAAGTAGTGTCACGGGTCGTGGGCAGCGATCGCGAGCAGAGCGGCGATCGTGCGGGCAAGGAGTGGAAGGAGCAGGCAGGCAAGCGGGATACGGGGAAAACGGGGTTTTAATAAAGGAACGGGGAGCAGGAGACATGGAACACCAACTAACATCAATGACAGACAAAGCAAACTGGGGAGACCAGGACTTAAATACACGGAACAAGGCAGCAGGAAACAAGACACGACTGGGCAGGATCAGGAAATCACACGTGGGTAATTAGGGGGCGTGGCACACAGGAGGAGCGGACGAGCCGGGCATGACAGAACCCCCCCCCCAAAGGCGCGCTACACCGGGCGCGCCCAGGAGGAGGCGAAGGACGGGACGAGACCAGGGAACCAAAACCTGAAAAACAAGAACAGAATCAACGCACGACGGGGAACAGGACCGAAGCACAAAACAAAGCCAGGGACAAGACGTGCGACAGGAGCTGACAAAGGGATGGGAAGGCAGACAGACAGATCAGGAAGGGAGAAACAGAGGGAACAGGCGGAACACAAGGAGCGGGAGTGACGGGAGGGAACGACGGGAAACCAGGAACAGAGCGGGGCAGAACAAAGGGACCAGGAACAGAGGACGGCGGGACAAAGGCAGGAGGAGGAACAAAGACAGGCGGGACAGAGACAGGAAAGAAGGGAGAGAAGGCGGGGGAACTAAGGGGAGCCCGTGGGAGCCCCAGCGGGCGACGGGAGGCAGCCGGAGGGGCCGCAGGCGGCCGGGAGGCCGGAGCCGGAGGGGACCGAGAAGGGGCAGAGGAGACAGGGCGAGGGACCCGCGGAGGGGCCAGGGAGGGAGCAGGAGGGAGCACCAGGGAAGGGGACGAGGGAGCTGGAAGGGGCCAGGGCGAAGGCACGGAGGAGGGGGGAGCCGCAGCAGGCGGCGATGTCCGGGGGAGGGCCGGAGGTAGGGGCCCCGCAGGCGACCGAGGAGCCGCCGTCGGGGAACCCCCAGGCGACCGACCAGGACCCGGAGAGGGGAGCGAGGCAGGGCGACGAGGCACCGGAGAGGGACCCGCAGGCGACAGCCGACCCGGAGGGCCAGGACCCGCAGGCGGCAACCGAGCCCCAGCGCAGGCGAGGCAGGGCGAGCCAGGGGGCAGGGCGGGCGGGACCCCAGCCCTGCGTCTGTGTCCCCTCCCTTTACGGGACACAGACATGACCCCAGGTCGGGGTCGAGTTCGCCGGGGCGAGGGAGAAACTGTCACAGGGGGAGAAGGGACAGGAGCGCGGTCAGGAGCTGCAGGTGGCTGCAGTGGGGGCGCCTGCCCGGGAGCTGCAGGTTGCTGCAGTGGGGGCGCCGGCCCGGGAGCTGCAGGTTGCTGCAGTGGGGGCGCCGGCCCGGGAGCTGCAGGTTGCTGCAGTGGGGGCGCCGGCCCGGGAGCTGCAGGTGGCTGCAGTGGGGGCGCCTGGACAGGAACAGGAGCGCGGTCAGGAACAGGAGCGCGGTCAGGAACAGGAGCGCGGTCAGGAACAGGAGCTGGCTGCAGTGGGGGCGCCTGCCCGGGAGCTGCAGCAGGCGGCTGCAGTGGGGGCGCCTGCCCGGGAGCTGCAGCAGGCGGCTGCAGAGGGGGTGCCTCTGCAGGAACTGGAGCGCGGTCAGGAACTGGAACGCGGTCAGGAACAGGAGCGCGGTCAGGAACAGGAGCTGGCTGCAGTGGGGGCGCCTGCCCGGGAGCTGCAGCAGGCGGCTGCAGTGGGGGCGCCTGCCCGGGAGCTGCAGCAGGCGGCTGCAGAGGGGGTGCCTCTGCAGGAACTGGAGCGCGGTCAGGAACTGGAACGCGGTCAGGAACAGGAGCTGGCTGCAGTGGGGGCGCCTGCCCGGGAGCTGCAGCAGGCGGCTGCAGAGGGGGCGCCTGCCCGGGAGCTGCAGCAGGCGGCTGCAGAGGGGGCGCCTCTGCAGGAACTGGAGCGCGGTCAGGAACAGGAGGTGGCTGCAGTGGGGGCGCCGGCCCGGGAGCTGCAGGTGGCTGCAGTGGGGGCGCCGGCCCGGGAGCTGCAGGTGGCGGCGGCGGCTGCACGGGAGCGGGGTCCGCCGGCAATGGCGGCCGCACGGGAGCGGGGTCCGCCGGCAGCGGCGGCCGCACGGGAGCGGGGTCCGCAGGCAGCGGCGGCCGCACGGGATAGGGGTCCGCAGGCAGCGGCGGCCGCACGGGATAGGGGTCCGCAGGCAGCGGCGGCCGCACGGGATAGGGGTCCGCAGGCAGCGGCGGCCGCACGGGATAGGGATCCGCAGGCAGCGGCGGCTGCGTCGGCGGCAAGAGCAAAGGGAGCTCCTCAGGCTCGGCTATGGCCTCTAGTCGGCTAGAGGCGGCTTAGCAGCGCTGAGGGCCTCCGTGTCGTCCTCCAGCTCACCAGCTGGGAAGGAGGCGGGGACGAGAGCGCACGCCCCTAGGACGATCGTCCGGGCGACCGTCCGCTTCTTCCTCCTTCTCCGCGTCACCGTCGGGGGGGTAGGCTGCGCACTGTCCGAGAAAGCGGACCGCGGGAGGATGGTCCCCGGTTCTCGTAGCGGAACCCACCGCTCTTTACGGAACTCGGCCACCCGCTGGAAGTTATCGCGCACCTCCTCCGCGAGGTGCGCGTCCTTTTCCAGGGACAGCTGGTCCAGGATGTCCCAGCTCCGGCTGATGAGATCCCAGGCCGGGAGATCTTCCCGGATGCCGGGCTGGGCGATCCAAAATAGCAGCTGATCGACGTAACCGCGGTAGTCCTCCACAGTCACGGAAGCTGCTTCTCTTTGGTCTGTCATTCTGTCACGGGTCGTGGGCAGCGATCGCGAGCAGAGCGGCGATCGTGCGGGCAAGGAGTGGAAGGAGCAGGCAGGCAAGCGGGATACGGGGAAAACGGGGTTTTAATAAAGGAACGGGGAGCAGGAGACATGGAACACCAACTAACATCAATGACAGACAAAGCAAACTGGGGAGACCAGGACTTAAATACATGGAACAAGGCAGCAGGAAACAAGACACGACTGGGCAGGATCAGGAAATCACACGTGGGTAATTAGGGGGCGTGGCACACAGGAGGAGCGGACGAGCCGGGCATGACAAGTAGCATGTCAGAAGCTCATATAAAATGCATGACATCAGTGCCTTAAACATCACAAATGCATACATTTAAGATTTGCAGTCGGAGGGGGCTCCTCCATGTCACCGGGGCAGGCCCTGCCTACCAGCCCTCCCCTGAATCGGATACAGCATACATTCTGGGACAACCACTGTTTTGTTGTTCTTTCACTTCCACATGATGCTATTTACTGCCTAAACCCGACCTTATAAAAAAACGAGAGGGAAAGTGACCCGTTCGGTTTTTTGTATGGGAAATATATAATTATTAAAATGTCCTATGAAGCACTAATGCCCAGGGGACTTTGTAGCTATTGAAAAGATCAGGGGGTAAATCAAGTTTACCATATCAACTACCTTTTTTTTTTTTTGAAGGAAGCTGGCATCGCGGTGAAAATACTCGGGGATATATCCAAGATTGATCCCAGAGTCCGCGTCAGTGTATGTTTCGCTAGTTCTGTCATTGAAGTCATTATTTGTTTTGCCCTGTATGCTTGTCTATTAAATCCCTCATTCCCTGATCCTTCGTGTCCTCCTGCTTCCCCATTCCGTGTCCTGCAGTTCATGATGTCGTGTGCATTTGTGGATAGTTCCCGAATTTAAAATGCAGTTGTCATTAAATATAAGTATAACCTTTCGGATTTTGTTGTTACTCTGAATGAGGCAAATAATGTAGTAGCCTAATACTTTTCCCCTCACGACTCAAATAATTTCCTGGTTTGTAGATAGTTCTGATTACCACTCAGATTATTTTGAATATCCGTTATGGCAAATATTCAAATTCAGCCTTTCGTTTTATAGGATTTTATACTGACATTAACATGTATTATAATAATACATTATATTTCATCATCCTTGATGTATATATTAAATCTGCTTTATTTTTTCTCAGAAATGTATATTTGAATGATCATATTTTGGTTGCCCGGGTTCAAGTCTCCGCCTGGGTCACGTGTGTGGAGTTTGCATGTTCTCCCCATGTCATCGTGGGGTTTCCCCCAGGTAGTCTGGTTTCCCCCCACAGTCCAAAAACATGCTGAGGCTAATTGTAGTTGTTAAATTGCCCATAGGAGTGCATGCGTGAGTGAATGGTGTGTGAGTGTGCCCTGCGATGGGCTGGCCCCCCATCCTGGGTTGTTCCCTGCCTCGTGCCCATTGCTTCCGGGATAGGCTCCGGACCCCCCGCGACCCAGTAGGATAAGCGGTTTGAAAAATGGATGGATGGATGGATATTTTGGTTGTGTATACTGGTAAAATTTGATGCCTGCCAATTTAAATGGAGAGATTAAATAACACGTAATATTCAGGTCAATATTAAAAAGAGCAAAATGTAAAACACCAACACTGGAGATGTAAGCCTATTCAAGCCAATCAAACTGTTCACTTTTGTTTGAGCACATTATGCAAATTTATGCAAATTCATGAAAGCAATAGTTATCCACCGCTTTTCAGATACTGTAACATTGCTGTTGTCTGTCTGCAGGACTTCAGATGTGTTCAATGCCTGCAGAGTGGGTCAAACTTCATAGCAAATATGTTAACAAGAACTCAAGATGGTGGTGGGTCTCTAGGCTTGCTACATGCTCAATGTGATGGTGGGAGGCAGTGGGCCGAAGAACTGGATCCTGCTGAAGCCTCAAGCTGGCAGCTTCAAGTGCCATGCCCGGATCAGATCTGTGTCTCTCGGGGAACCAACAACTACACTGAGGGACCCAGGCATAAGACATTGGAGATTTCCCAGCAACAAAACCAACTGGAAATCAGCCAGATGGATGATCAGGAGCAATGCTGTAATACTCACCAACTCGCACACACTCCACAGGTGAATATGACACAGCCTGCTCTCGTGACGAGCTCTAGATTCTGGGCTAGCGCAGGGAATGACCGATACAGCACTTCCATGGAACAGGGGCTTTTGGATACTTCCAGAACAGTCCAGATAGTTGTGGGACATGCCGAGTTGGAGGAACTCAAGCCAGAGGTTTCAAAAACAGCAACTAAAAAAGTGCCCCGTGCACACTCCTCTCGCTGCTCCGACTGTGGGAAGTGCAAGTGTGGCGAATGCACCCAAGTGCAGAAGTTGCCGTCCTGCTGGGTGTGCAGTCGTCGCTGCATCTGCTCAATGGAGAACCTGGTAGAGTATGGCACATGCCTCTGCTGCATCAAGGGCCTGTTTTACCACTGCTCCTCTGAAGACGAGGACATGTGCTCTGACGACCCCTGCTCCTGCAGCCAGTCGCGATGCTGTTTGCGCTGGTCCATCATGGGCATGATGTCTCTCTTTCTGCCCTGCCTGTTCTGCTACTTCCCGCTCAAAGGGTGCCTAAAGGTCTTCCAGGCTTGCTATGACTGTGCAAGACGTCCCGGCTGCAGGTGCAAGAACAGCAATGTTGTCCACCACAATACTGCTTGAAAGCCAGCTTAGATGCCTCATGCAGGATGTCACTTTGGGTTCCTAGTGATATTTTATTTTCCTTAATTCTTGTGTGAATTCTAGGCAATTGTGAATAGCATTTGGAGATTAAATTTTTCTCATTTCTGACTGTGAAAAATGTGTGCCATAGCAAATGCATCTTGATTTGTGTGTGTGTGTGTGTGTGTGTGTGTATGTGTGTGTGTGTGCACATGTGCGTGCATGCATGTACTGTATGTTTGTCCACATTTCTAAGCATGTATTCACGTATCGTATATACAATATTCACATCCATATTCACGCTGCCAGTCATACAATACTTCATATAGAATAATATATATATTTGATATTATATAGTATGTGTATATTTCACTTTGTATGCCACACTTTGAATTTATAGTCAATTGAATGTGAGACAGTAGAACGTAAATCTATAATATAACCTTATAATCCTTAATCCCTGCATGAAACTTTGCAGCTATACCTTTCAAGCACATTTCACTTGATTTGGAGTGTCTAAAGCATGTTTTGTGTAAAGAGTAATATGTATAGCTACTACTGCATACATGTTCTCATGGTTATACAAGAAGAATCTTGAAAATTAAATAGTGTAACCTTGTGATAAGCCACACCAACCAAAATATATTGTCCCAGATGTTCAATTTAAATTGGTATTGACACAAACTAATGTCCACGCCTATCTAAGGGTAAGATGTGCTGTTTGAATTTATAATGTAATGTCTGTACAATATACCCAAAGTGTAACATCTGTTGAGGTGCAACCCAAAACACCTATACCGTATCCTGATGAGAGTCAGTAACATACACCATGTAAGAAATTGCCTGCTTCCCTGGTCCGTGCCGCATAATTCATGACAGCTCAGATATTTCTGATTGCCTCTTTGGAGTGCTAAGTGTCCAGGTAATGTCCACGGGGGAAGGGGGGGGGGGGAGGGGTGCTGTATTTCTTACCCACTTTAATATCCTTAGGCATCAGTGTACAGAAATTTAATGTTGCAGTTTGGAAATGTATCTCATATGACACTGATTCCATTGTAATAAATACAATGTTTTACCACCTGTACTCATAACAGTCTGTGAAAGTGTGATATGTTTGCCAGTAAATGTCTGACCAAAAATAAATGGGAAACAGAAGCTAGTTAACCAAAGTTGGCTGTAACTGTTTTATTAACACACACTCTGGAAATACTAAAAAGCTAGTTATCAGAGTATATAAACATACACTTGTATATAACCTGTTGAGAATGAGAAGTGTTTAACTTTTAACTGTGGTCATTTTACGCAGTACTTGCCCGAGTCATTGTTAGACTGAAAATGGTGTTTTACTTCACATGAGTGAAATACCTTTGGAAAAAAAAAATCACATTTTTTGTATCTTTATGCGAGGGAAGGAAAGTACAAAAGCTGGTCCATTCCGCTTCTAAATGTTTGCAATTTTAACCATAATATTTCTAAGAGAGCATCTGGAAGCTGTTGAGGCACTAGATGACTCCACAGCATTCTGACCAAGGGTGAGAATACCACGTGTGTATTAAGTTGTAAAACTTAAACTTTTATCCAAACCAACAATAGTTTTACCTGTTTGTACCACCTGATATTTTACTGAAAGAACCTCAGTATTTGGACCTGGTGTCTCAGCCTACAAGGCCATATCCTTTACAAATATACTGCCTATTGATCTCTGAAAGGCCCTTGACTAAATACCATGACCTTTGAACGACCTCACTTACTCAAAGTCTAAGTGCCCAGTCCACTTTCACTAAGTAACTTAAAGATATAGAGGAAGAAAAATCTGAATGAAAATGAATGATAATTTCAATTACTAGGGAGAAAAATTTAGTCTACGTAAAGAAATAAAGGTTGAGAACAATTCTTTTTGAATTCTAATTAATGAATTAATTTTAATATAAAATTATTTGTCTTGTTGTGTTGGGTGCATCTTTGTCATGTTTGTACTTTTGCCTCTTATTAAATTGAAGGAAAATTGAAGCAAAAGAGAAATCATTTTCATTCATTTTACGAATTGAAAAATGCTGGGAACAGTGGGGGTTTGGTGGCCATAGAGGCAAATGTTCATAGACATCACTTTTAAATGAAAAAAAAACATTAAGTTTATCCTACATTTCAGCTTTTATGTACTTATACTGTTTTCTTCCCTTTCCCCTGATGGTTTTGGCTGTACTGGGCCTCTGTCTTTACATCAGCTATATGGTATCCTTGGGGGTGGTTGATTAACACTTTGCATGTGTTTTGCATTTATGTGGTAATGGGGATGAGTTGGCCAGGAAGTTGGCAACAGGAAGCTCAGCTTGGAGAGAAGTCAGAGCTCCAAGTTGTCGTTAATGGTGGGATGGGGGGAGGATGGTGCAAAGCCCCAGAGGTTTCTGTTTCTGATCTTGACTTGGTCTAGGTCAGAGGTGTCAGACTCCAGTCCTGGAGGGCTAGAGCCCTGCACATTTTGGGGTTTTACCTCATTTAACACACCTGATTCAACTCCTTGTGCTAATTATCACACAGCTATTGAGCTCAATCGTTTGTGTGGGAACAGGAAAAGAGCTAAGCTACACAGGGCTCTGATTCCCCAGGACTACAGTTTGACATCCCTGGTCTAGATCTTGCCTCAGTCTTGCCCTGCCTTGGTCTTGGTCTTGTCTTGGTCTCAGTTTAGGTGGTCTAGACTACAACACTACTGGAACCTTCACTTGTGTGTTGACGCAACAACAAGGAGGAAAGACATCAGCAATAATCTTAGAGAATTATTGCTGCCCATCAGTCAGGATAGGGTTATTAGACCATTTTCAAACAATTTGAAGTACATCACTCTACAGTGAGAAAGATTATTCACAAGATTCAAGACATTTGCCAATCTTCCAGGTTTGGACGTCCCTGCAAATTCACCCCAAGGTCAGACCGTGCGATGCTCAGAGAAATAGCAAAATAAAAACACAAGAGCTACAACTTGGACTGTACAGGCCTCAGTTAGCATGTTAAATATTAAAGTTCACGACAGTACAATTAGAAAAAGACAGATGAAGTGTGGCTTGTTTGGAAGGGCTGCCAGGCTAAAGCTTCTTCTCGCTACAGATGGCAGCACACCTTAGGTTGCATCTGAACAAACAAAAACACATCTGGAACAATGTCCTTTGGACAGAGGAACGAAAGTAGAGATGTTTGGCCATAATGCACAGCTCCACATTTGGCAAAAACCAAACAGCATTTCAGCACAAACACCTCATACTAAATGTCAAGCATAGTGGTGGAGGAGGTGATTATTTGGGCTTGTTTTACAGCCACAAGACCTGGGCACCTTGCAGTTGACCATGAACTTCTCTGTATACCAAAGTCTTGTACAGTTAAATGTGAGGCTGTCTGACAGCTAAAGCTGTCTAAATTAGCTCATGCAACTGGACAATGACCCAAAGCACACCAGCAAAACTACAACAGAAAGAAAAGAAAAAAAGAAAAGAATCAAGGTGTTGCCATGGCCCAATCAAAATTCAGATATCAACCCAACTGAAATGCTGTGCAGAAATGAATGCCTGCAAAACTCAATGAACTGAATGCCAAAATTCTTCCACAACAATGTGAGACTGATAAAGTCATACAGAAAACAAATACTTTATTTATTGCTACTATTGCTACTTAAAGTTATTGCTGCTAAAGGTAGTTCAATAAGCTATTGAATCACTTAGTTCTTCCATATATGGCTTCTTTTTCAGCTTCTTTTTTTGTGAAATAAATAATGGCATGGTGGAATCTATAGTTTTAGAATGTGGTAAGGACCAGATGGTTGTTTTTTTATGTCCTGATACATAAAATCATACACATTACACATTACTAATTTTAAAGGAACACTCTATTACATTCCAAAAATATGAAAAAGTATTCACGCTTTTATAAGACGACACCAATTCTGGTGTCGTTTCAGAGCTAATGTTTAATGTTGTGGCTAGATGGTTACTGGACTGCAACAGGCAGGACAGCAGGACAGCAGAACAAATCATTGGGGCTCCCTGCCAAATTATAAGATGGGGAAAATTATAAAATGGGCAAAATCTTCTTACCGATCAGCCTGCCATCACATACCACCCCATTTTCAAGTTTGTTTCCATCACTACTGTTTCTGAGAATGAACGAATCATGGGTTGAGCCAGGCCATCTAATCACAACATTAATGCAGGGGCGTTAGAAGCATTTTGAATGTGGGGGGGACACACTGGCATAAAACTAATATTTTATGTTAAATGTGGGGGGGATCCAAACAAATAATTCTGAAATGTGAGGGGGGCACGTCCCCCTCAGATTTAATGGGGGTGACGCCCATGCATTAATGAGACGAATGTTTGAATCACACATAAGTTGTACATTAATAGAGTGAAAGCGCTTTCAATTTACATAAGCAAATTCATTCTCTGAAGGTGCCTTTATAGCAATGTGAGTGCAGCCTATGGCTCCGATTACATTGGGAAAACTGGACATCACTGCAAATTGCACTTTAATGTTTGCCTGTTTAACTACAGTGTAAGGAAATTCTATATATCTGGGTGACAAGCGGATTATGCCGTCCTATATAGCTGGCATGGCATGACTTAGTGTTGACTAAATCACTATGATCCCTGAATACACGCTCTCTTCTAATTCTTCCATAAGCTACGTCTTCCAATAACACAAGAGCTGCCATGGTAGTTGTAATAGTTCATCATTTTCTGCACCGTATTGTTACAAATTGAATAAAAATAAGATGCTGTACATTTGTAAACATACAGTTAATGTCGGTGTATTGGATAAAGTCAGCATCATGATTGTGAGTTTAAAAAGGGAAACCACAGTACCACTGGAAACTGTCCATTTACAAAACTGAAACATGCGTACGCCATGTGTGGAGCTGCCGTGAGAATGTGCATAGTGGTACGCCAAGTTTCGTTTTTATACATCTGAACGTGAGTGTGGAAACAGACGTACGTAACATTTTCGTGCGTACGCACCGTTTATACATGAGGTCCCTGGTTTGCAGCCTTTTGAAGCATCACCCAAAAGAGAGGACTTCAAAAACAGTGTCCAGGATGGGATGGGTCAATAACGATTTTCCCTGCCATTTTCCTGGTTCTCGAAGTGTACAAATCCTGGAGAAAGGACAGGGGGCACCAATGATTTGTCCTGTCCATTGCAGTCTCTTCCTGTCCTGTTTGGTTGCTGCTCCAAACAAAACTGTGATGACTGCTGAGTAGAACTGGATCAGTTGTCGTAGGAGGTTCTGCCTCCACTCTGAACAGCACTCACAGTACCAGTGAACTGGCCATCCATGATGTTCAGGGGGACCCTATGAAGTTTCAGGATGTCCCAGAAGAAAGCTCGATCAATTGAATCAAACTCTTTATGAAAAATTGGCAAAGGCTGCAAAGAAACTCAGCTGATACTTGCATTTGCACTCAATGAGAACAGTTAAGGTACAGCATGGCACAGGTGGGAAAAGGAAGGTGACAATCTACTTGCAGTTACAAGACAAATACTGGCTTATTGGGTAACTGGACACAGGGCAAAACTTTAAAAAAAGCACCATGCAGGATCAAACAGGGAATAATGCCAAATTAACTAAAACCATGAAACAAAGCACAACTAAGAAACCCACAGGGAATAAACTGGACAGAAGAACAGAGGAACAAACACATTGCAACACAAAGGCAGGCACTTAAATACACAGTTAACAAGACACAATGCAGGACAGGTGAGAATTATAATCAATGAACTAATAACAAGGACACAGGGCAAAAAGGAACAGGTGCAATTAATAATCAATTAATCAATCTAGAGAGAGACATAGGAACAATGAGAAACAGGTGGAAGTGGACACACTAAATGAGTTCAAGGACTAGGGAAGTATAACAACTAATGACTAATTACATCAAGAGGGAAAAAAATCTAATTCAAACAGCAGACAAGCAGGGCAAACCAAAACAGGGAACAAAGAATCAATAACATACCGTAGCAACAACAAAAATAAATAACTAAACGAAACCAGGAAAGTTGGCTTTGAATCCTTGCTTATAGGGTTCCAGTATCTATATGCTGCACTCAACCCCCAAGCCAAAGAGAGTAGAGACACGAAGGGTAATGCCAGATGGTTGCTGACCCTTGCATAGTACCCTCAGTGCCATGATGCGGTTGATGGTAGAATGTTTAGGCATACTACAGAGACTGCTACGGACTCTGTTAGGCAAGCAAGTGATCACAGATCCTGTTCAGGATGACCCTAGCAAGGACCTTATCTGACACTGAGAACAATGTTATCCCCCTTCCCTTGATCACCTTTCCCTTTTCAAATAGGGACAACAAGTCCCGTTTTCCAGTCAATTAGGATGAAGCCCATATCCCAAATGGAAGAAAAGATGCAATGCCAGGAGGACAGCCTTATCACCAGCCTGGAGAAGTTCACCCCAGTTACCACAGATGCCTGCAGCCTTCCGAATCCTCACCTGGTTCAACACCTGTGCAATCTCAGTGTGATTGGGTGGTACACAGCTAATCGGAAGATCAGCCTAAAGAACTGTGGACCCAGAGGTATCTAATGTCCAGGCTGGAGGGTCAGCTCTTTAAACAGCTGCTCAAGTAGCTGGCCCAGCAGGCCACAAATGTATTACCCATAAGGAGAATTCCATGACCCGCCCTGACTGCGACTCTCTGAGGAACAGATCTGGATGTGTGTAATGCTTCATTTACTGTGTAAGCAGGATGTGGGTCGCTAGACCATCGATGGTGTGTAACTAATAAACGACTCCTTACTCTATCTGCCCTCAGAGTACTCATAGCTGTCCTTCTCAGTTTCCGGTACAGAGTGCAGTTGCCATCAAGTTATGTGATGCTCTTAATAATACCCAGGGTGTTCAACAAGATAAAACACTTCCTCTCTCACATCACATTAGAATTATCAGTCGCACCCAAGTCTCCAAGTTCCTCACACAAGCTACTTGCAACCTCATCAGAAACAGCTTGATCTTGGAGTTTGGCCAGGTCCACCCTCATTCTTTTAGTAGGCGGTAGCCTCCTGAACCCAAGCTGAATGTTCGGAGTAGCAACAACAAGTATTTGGACAGAATTCACTTCGTACTCTGTAGATCCTGCAGTTTGGTAGGAGCATCCAGCGTTTGCCCATGAGGATGTGATCGAGCTCCTTCACCGCACCACCAAGTCCCATGACGTGGCTTAGGGTGCTGGAACCAGGATACAGCAATCCACAGCCCCTGACTTTTTGCAAAGTCAAGGAACATGGATACACTTTCACTATGGTTGCCAGACCCATGGGGACTGGTAAAATAATCATAGCCAGCCTTGTCAGTGCCAGTGGTCACACTGAAATCACCCATGACCAGAGGAGTGTCACCTTGTGGGCACCCATCATCAACCGAGCAAAGCTGCAAATAAAACATCAAGACATCAACAGATAACAGACAAGAAACCCAGAAATGCAATAGCCTGAGCCTCGTATTAATACACTCATCAAAAGGAGTCACATCAGACACCACTGAGAGGAGCCGATCTGCCACAGCAACAGCTAATTCCTGAGTATGGCAGCCATCAGAGTGACTAAGCCAATAATTGGTGCCCCTGCTGGATCTTTTTGACAATTATGTCTATGTTGGCTGCCCACATTAGGTCCTGGGAGATTGTGGATTTCAGTAACCTGAAAGTTTCCACTCTAGACAAAGTGTTGTTCAGTAGGGTGAGGAGGGGTATTGTTGGTGGGCACTTCCTGGAGTTTACTGTTCAACCTCCTATCTGTATGCAGTCCCAGATGAGGCCAATGACCATCATGTTGTTTGCAAAATTCAGGAACTTAAAAGATGAGTCCCCTGAGATGCAGACATTTGTGTAGGTAGAGTAGAGCAGGGGGATAGGACACACCCCTGGGAGGGCGGCAGTGCTGATCATCCAGGTATTGGATGTTTTTCCCCAACCTCCCCCTCTGCTTCCTGTCTGTCATAAAGTTTGTGATCCACTGACAGATGGGGGCTAGTACAGTGAGCGGGGTGAGTTTAGAGTGGAGGACTTCTGGGATAATGGGGTTAAACGCTGAGCAAAAATCCACAAACGGCATACTATCATATGTCCCTAGGAAGTCAAGGTGTTGCAGGATATAGTGCAAGTTGACTATATCATCTGCTGACCTGTTTTTCCAGTAAGCAAGCTGCACGGGTTCTATCAGGAGGCCTGTGATATCCTTCAGATATGTCAACACCAAAAGCTAAATCCCCCCTAAAATAGGTCTAATGATGGCCCTGGTGTGTATGATTAAACAAAGCAAAAAAGATATTTTCAAGGACTATCAGCTGTTTCAACATCAACTTACACTTGTCTCACTCATTAATACATCTTCCATAACCATTTGTCTAGCACATTGTTATAGTGAGCCTGGAGTCAATCCCAGGAAGCACAGGTCATGAGGCAGAGGACACTTTGGATGGGATGGTAGTTTACCACAGCACACATACTTACACACTGTGAGCAATTTCGAGAAACCTGTTCACCTAAACTGCATATTTTTGGACTGCAGTGGAAACACATACAAACCTGGGGAGAGCATGCACACTGCACATAAACAAAGCCAGGAGCAGGAAATCTAACACTGGATGTGTGAAGCTACAGTGCTCTCCACTCAACCCCCTCCCTCTGCTTCCTCCATTGTATAGGAAAGAAAATATTTGAAAGGGTCAAATCACTTGGTATTTAGCACACTTTGATGTTTACATATTAAAAACAACTGTAGTAACTAAGAAATTTGTAGGTCCAATAATCTGGCAAGGAATTGATGAGAAGTAGCTTAGAAGGGCCCTTTATTGTTCTTTGCTGGTGTTTTTTATTGAATCTGCTCACCAAGGCAGAACGCCAGACAGCCATTCTTTACACTCCTCTTGTCTGACCACCAGTCTGAAGGAGCCAGGCAGCCTTTTGGGGCCAAGCAGGGACAGACACACTCTAGTATGATCAGGTGGTACCAGGAGAGAAACCAGGGATCAGCATGTTCAGATTGCCACTGAATTTTAGCATCAAGATGAAAGAAATGTCTTAAAGTTTGTGAGGGATCCTGGCATATACATGGATGGTTGTCAAAGAGACATAGTTATAAGAAGCTAAATAGTTAAGGCTGGATGTATATTTATTGAAAGGTTGGTTGACAGGTTCTATAATAGTGGTTACTCTTTATTAATTACATTACAATCAGACAAAAGTTATCGCGCCTCTTTAGGTATACCCATTTTTTCTTACAGAAGGGTTCATTTAAGGGGTGTTTAATGGATTAACTCATGATGATCAACATCTTATAATTGCTCATTTTTGCTGGTTTTGAGGTCACACAGAGACAAAACTATGTTAGGTATTTTTAAGTATTTTTATTAGTTTTTTATATCAGTGTTAAAGGTGGATGCTGGTATGATGCCACTACAGCGTAAGTGTCCATGTACTTGTGCAGCGAGTGTTATGGAATCTTATGTCTTAGAAACACCAACGAGCAATTTGCTTGGAGGTGAATGACTCTAAAGCTGTGAAACACTCTTACTTTGCTCCACAGCAAACAGGGGTGAAGGAAGAAAGGAGCTTTGTCTTTGGCTGTTTTAGCTACACTAAGGACAGAGCTGAATAGGTAGGCAAAGAGGCAAAGGAGACTGCAGACATAACTTGGATCAAGAAAGGATCAACCTGAGATCCTAAACTCAGGTGGGGCAGAAAGTGGGGGCGGGGTTGCTTCTCTCATGTTGAATACAAAGGAAACTGTGTTAATAATCTACAGACTTACCATGCCAATGCACTAAAATAAAATATAAAACCCAGTACTAAAACTGTTATTGCATATAGCATTTCCTTTACTGATTTGTGAGCAGTTACGCAAAATTATGTACATTGATCACTGTGTAATTTGAAGCCGGCATATAGATTAATTAGTAATATACAGTCGCTCCTCTACTTACGAACTTTCAATTTACGAACTTTCAGACAAACAAACGAAGAGGACTGTAAGTCCAAATTGTGTTCATTTGGGCTCCCGTTTCCTGTCCACAACATCAATTTTTTGTTTCTGCGCCCCAATTCCGCCTAGTACGACTTCTGGCTGCTACTCCCGCCATGTAGCAGCGTAGCGTGCGTACTCCCAGCATCCTAGTTCTTTGTACTTGCGTATACCCTTAAAATGATGTTGACTTACGAACATTTCAAGTTGCGAACGACCCTTCAGAATGTATCTTATGTCGCTGTGTTTTCATTAGTGAATCCAAAACACTCTCTGCTACAATGTGCAGCAATAATGATGATTTCATATCTGGAGCATATCCTGGAAGCAATGGGCATGAGGCAGGGAACAACCCAGGATGGGGGGCCAGCCCATTGCAGGGAACACTCACACACACATGCACTCCTACGGGCAATTTAGTAGGTCCAATTAGCCTCAGCATGTTTTTGGACTGTGGGGGGAAACTGGAGTACCCGGGAGAAACCCCATGATGACATGTGGAGAACATGCAAACTCCACACACGTGACCCAGGCAGAGACTCGAACCTGGGTCCCACAAGTGTGATGCAACAGTGGTAACCACTGCACCACCATGCCGCCCCGACTTCATATAATTTCATTGTTAATTTATCATGTTTTGGATACAAATTTCCTGTGTTGTCGATGCAATATTACCGGTCTGCTATGTGAAACTATGTGAAAACATACTTTTTTTCTAGTGTAGGTTTAAAATGATATACAATTGAGATTTTGGATTTTATCAATGAATAGCATACAAGAAATTATGCCAAAAAATGAACATTTATAGTTTTATAGTTTGGGGATTTTGTGTCTGGTTTTTAATGACAAAGATAATGGGAAAGAATTCATTTTAAAGTCAACAGCCATAGGTAGGCATGAGTGCAGCCAGCTTAATTAAACCAGTGGACGTCACACTGTGAAAGAAAAGGTTGGTAGCTCTTCAACTTGCTCCAAGTAACAGACAATGGCATTTGCAAAGCAAGACCAATAACAGGATTTAGTATAAATCTTCCACAGGAATTGAACAGTCCTACTGGCAAATAATTAACCTGGGAATGTTTTACAGTGGCATCAGTACACTTACTGCCCCTTTCATCTATGGACATTGCTTATCCTGAAAGCCTCAGAGATCTCCATTGCTTGCCAAGCAATTTAAAGGGAGCCATGGTATATTTTCTGTGGGGTTTTAACACCACAGGATCTCACTGTTTTATATTTATTTTCACCTTGTTTTGAGGTGAAGGTTTTCAGTTTCCATTTCAGAGTAGTTTTTGGAATGGCTGGGAAATTATGGCATTTTCTGTGATTTTAACAGCAGTGGTAGTTGTAGTTCAGTGCCCATGTTAAAAGCAGAATTTTAGAGCTGATGATTAACATATAATTCTTGTTTGGGCAGATATGTTAGGGTTGCAAGCTTTGGTCAGCTCTCTGAAGTGAGATTTTCCATTTGAGACAAGTCTGCACACATATTTTCATGTATGTAAAAGTTTTATTACCTTGTAAATAGTCTGTAGGCTTTGAAAACTGTCCGATGCTTTTGATGTATTTGAAGTTTTGAAGTTTGTTTTAGGCTTATAATGGAATAATATAGATTTGCCATAAGATTTCTTGCGTGAGAGTCTGAAAGCATGATTGTCATGCCAGATCCGTGAGAGTTGGCAATCCTGTGTATATGGGGGACTCAGTAGATAGCCCTGTTGTTTCATACCTCCAAGATTACAGGTTTTCTTGTGCAGAGTTTGTGTATTTTTGTAGGTTGTGTAACTGTCTACACAGTCAATAGCTACAGACCTCCAAACTTCATGCGACATTTAGATTAGCTCAAGAACAGTGCATGGAGAACTTCATGGAATGGGTTTCCATGGCCGAGCTGCTGCATCTAAGCCTTGCATCACCAAGTGGAATGCAAAGCATCAGATGCAGTAGTGTATAACACGCTGCCACTAGACTCTAGAGCAGGGGAGATGTGTTCTATGGAGTGAAAAATCATGCTTCTCTGTCCGGCAATTCGATGGACAAGCCTGGGTTTGACGGTTTCCAGGGGAATAGTACTTGCCTGACTGCATTGTGTAAAGTTTGGTGGAGGGGGGATTATGGTGTGGAGTTGTTTTTCAGGGGTTAGGCTTGGCTTCTTAGTTCTAGTGAAAGGAACTCTTAATGCTTCAGCATTCAAAGCCATTTTAGACAATTTCATGCTCCCAACTTTGTGGGAACATAATGGATATAGCTCCTTCCTGCCCCAACATGACTGCGCACCAGTGCACAAAGCAAGGTCCATAAGTACATGGAGGAACTTGATTGGTCTGCACAGAGCCCTGACCTCAACCCGATAGAACATCTTTGAGATGAGAGTGGAGACTGCAAGCCAGGCCTTCTCGCCCAACATCAGTGCCTGTCCTCACAAATGCTCTCCTGGAAGAAAGGTCAAATATTCCATAAACACACTCCTGAACCTTGTCGGCAGCCTTCACAGAAAATTTAAGCTGTTATAGCTGCAAAGAGTGGCAAACTCCATATCAAACCCTATGTATTAAGAATGGGATGTCATTAAAGTTCATGTGTGTGTAAAGGCAGGTGCTCCAATACTTTTGACAATACAGTGTACTTTGTAGTGCTATCTGTAAACCTCTCGTCAGGATCAGCAACAAGTTCCTGTTATGAAAATAAATTAACATTTATGAAAATTCTTTAAACAAATAACTCTGTACTGAAGCATAGATGTGTTTGGGTTAATGTAGATGGTGTGATACTGATTGCACTTTTGTATTTCACCTTTGCAAGAATAGAGACATCATTCATGACCATCACGTAACGTGCATCAGCCCTGAAACACCCTTTTCATTCCTGAATTATATATTTAAATCAAATGTAGAGAAAGTGGAGAGAATTTGTAAACCACATAATAATATAACTGACACAACATAACATAATACATTGTGTTCGCTATTCGCTATTACACTAATCATGTAAACCTCAACTACTCAAAAGGCTTGAGTTTTAAAGCTAAATGGAAAAAAAGCATTAATTACATTCCTGTAACTAGAGTAAATAGCTAAAATAAAGAAAATATAATGGAAGTATTTGGTTTGTGAAATTAGGGTGAGATTTCTTTATCTGGATACGGAATTAGGACTGAGAAACTGAATCAAAATTTTCACTTTTAAATTTTACAACATATGGGTAAGAGGCCCTGTGTGCAGATGACTTGACATAGGTAAAATAGAGTAAAAGTGTGAGTATTGTGTGCTATATTAGGAGTATTTCATCAGGCAAATAAACACATGACTTGGTAATGCAACTGGTTTGTGTGTGCCTGTGTGTGTGTCATCTTAATAGAATAAATTTTTAAAAAATAAAAAAAAAGACTAATCTATTGTCACAAATAAGTGTGGCAGTTTATTGCTGTCACCATAATAAAATTAAATTTGCCCAGTTTCTAATTATAAACCAATACTTATCTCATTATTACAAGCTATGTACCTCATTATTATGAGACAAGTGTCTCGTTATAATGAAAAGAACATTTCATGGTGTCTTAGTGGTGTATTTAATTATATATATATATATATATATATATATATATATATATATATATATATACACACACACACACACACACACACACACACACACACACACACACACGAATTTGGTACTACAGAGTATAGCTTTGAATAACCATAAGATTCAACCTTATTTTCACTGTGCTGAGTATAATTACATAGCCAGTGAAATGCAGTCAATATCTAGCCAGGTGCAAATTAAAAACATACAGCACCTCAGCATGGTTAACAAAAATAAGTTATAGAATATTTTGCCAGAAGACTACTGGCAGTACTTTGAATAATCTTCACCACATTTATCAAGTTACAGCCATTTGGAAGAGCAAAGATCATTCTGGCAGATACCCAACACCCTCTCCACGCAGAGTTGTGCCTCCTACCATTAGGGAGGAGGTGTATTTTATCTGGGGCGGCCAAAGCAAACAGGTAGCTGAGATTATCTGTTCCATCAGCTATTGGGTTTTAAACAAGTTCTAGGTTTTGGCAGGGTCTACATACATTTTGATAAAATGTATTCTTTATCTTATATTTTTTTTCAAACAAGTTTTATATATCTTACGCCCAGCACGTCCGATCCTCGTGTCTGCCACGCCCCCTCATCATCCACGTGTGCTTCCCCGATTGTGCCCAGCTGTTCTTAATGTTTCCCATTCATATTGAAGGTCTCTTGATTCATTCTCCTCCAAATCATCTCTGGCATTTGAAAGTCGCTTCTGCCCTTTACCTGGCTGGTTTCTGGTCATTCCCAGAGTTTCCTGCTTCGCTTCATATTCGTGTACTGTTGTTTTAAAAATGTTGAAAATGGAAGCAACCTGCTGCTCAGTGTGGCCTTCTGCCCGCAGAACCACGATTATACCAAGATTCAATAAAAAAAAATTTAAAAAAACATAGACTGGCGTCTTAATTTTTTTCAGAGCTGTATAAATACAATAAATTACTGTTAAGGCTGCCCCTGGCCAAACTGGGGCCCTAAGCAGAATTTTATTTTGAGCCCCCCCCCATTACAAAATGACTGTATGCCAATTAGGTTTAGAACCTTTTGTTACGTGCCGTAAGTGATTTGGGGATGTCCCTATAGGTCCTCCGGACTTCCCACCCTCCATTTGCCATTCGCCGGTCCCTCCCTTCAGCTCCGCCTCCCGGACCTGACCACGCCTCTCCCGTCTGCAGCACCGCTTCCTGTTTCCTGTTCGTCGCACAGAAAAGACCATGGCTAGTAACTTCGAGAGCTTTGCTCATTGCTTGGATTATTGTTGGATTGTTGTTGATTTCATTACTTGTGTATGATTCTTCTTTTGGTTTTGGTTTCTGATTTTTATGTCGCACTTTCTCTGTACCTTCGCCTCGGCTTTAATTGTTTTCTTTGGTCTTGACCTCCCACATGTTTGTTGACTATTCTTTTGCTCGCCCCCCTGGGACACTGTCATCTTGGATTGTGTGTTTCCTGTGTGTTTGTGCTGTAGGTGCGTATGGAGTGACTGCCATTTTTGTTCTGTGTGACAAATTGCTTAATTGTTGGTTTTTGTTAGGGAACTAGGAGGTAGTGTTGTTGTTTTGTTTGTAATTTGTTTCTCATGTAGGATTAGCTTAGATTGGGTTGCGTTTGGTAGCGGTGTTTGTTGTTTTGGCCATTGTCACTCCCAAAGTTTGTTACACCTGGTGTTTGTGAAAGTGTTCGTGAAAAATAAAAAACATAAAAAAGATCCCTCTTGTTTTCCGTGTCACCTTTCCCTACTCCCTGCTTGTCCCATCTCCCCTTTCGCTCTCCTTTTCTGACGGTGTCCAACCCTAGACCGGGGAGAATGACTGTGCTAGGAAATATGACAAAATGCAATGATACAAGTGCAAATAGGAAATATACAGTATGAAAAATGAGCAACTGGTGCAAACAAATAAGCAGACGATATTTGATAGTTGCAGTGATAGTTGTAACATAGCCCTGGGTTAAATGTAATATTAAAAATGATGTAATGTGGGCCATTTCCATGAGACCCTCCATAATAAAGGCTTAGCACCCCCTTTCATAAATCTTTAGTAATGCTCCTGGTGTGCATGTCTGTGTGTGCGTGTGTGATGTTAGTCACCATCAAAATCACCATAGTGACAGGTGTATTGAAGTCTTCTTGGTGTACAGGCTTGATGGGCCCACCTTGGACAGACCATGCATTTCACCCAATTTTCCTTTGACATTCAAATGTTCCACACACACAATACAGAAGTTTCCTGAGCTTGAGAAGTGGCCTGGTGGGCAATTCGAGAAATACTGTAACATCTATCTCAGACTGTGGTAGCCATGAACAAGTTTAAAAGATATTTACATAGCACAAAATGACTTAAGTTTGAATTATGTAAGTACAAAGCATGAAGTGTTACCAAAAAATCTTCTCAAATGTCTTTTTCCTTACAAATCTGAGTGAGTTTGTTACAGGGTGCTCCATTTTCATATGTGGTGTAAGTTTCTTGTCTAATGTGAGTTCCAGATATTTGAAATGTTCAACCTGTTCAACCATTTTGTTATGAATTGAGGTAGGAGTCCATTCTGATGGTGATGTGTGTAAAGTATGAATGACCAGTTCTTTTGTCTTGTCCACGTTCAGTTCCAGGAAGTTGTCAGAGCACCATTGTATGATATGTGAAACAGAACGTTGATAGGCTATAATTGAATTACTGTCACTGAGCAGACCCAGTACAGCAGTGTCATCAGAATACTTGCAGTAGGTGGTAATAGGTAGTGCTGTAGTTCTCAAGAACGGTCTTGGTCTCGAGACCAATTTTTTGTGGTCTCGACTCTATTTGGGTTTGGTCTTGTCTTGGTCTCGGACATAGCAGTCTCGATGGGATGGGGAAAAAAAAGAAAACAGCGCATCCTCACAGAGCAGTATCATTATTTATTACGCGCCTCAATTAAAATGCAACCAATCAGATGCATCTATTTTAAAAATGTTATATTGTAAACATTTTCTCAACAGACACTGCCAGCGCTTCACAGTCCACACACATCATACGCATCGCACCATAGCGAAGTCGGCAAAGAAATGTCTGAAAGGACATAGACGGACATAGAGAGAGAGACAGATAAACAGATAGATATCTTTATAGGACAATAAAGGCTATTTGTCGGGGAGGGGATGTTTAGACCTTAGTCAAACCTTCTTTGTTATATATTGTGTTTTAGTTGTTTAGTGTGTTGCTCATAGCAGTCGTAGTGGGCCAATGTTCATATTGTTTTTTGATCATAAGGTGTTGCACCATTGGTACAATACGATTTGGAAGGTGTCAATATGCCTGATTGGAACACGGCAGGCAGTCCCATTAGATTTTTGTCCTGGAATGTGAAAGGTGTAAATAGCCCTGGAGAGATATAGAGTTTGTACTCATTTGAAACATCTTAGAATAGATATAGCTTTTTTCCAGGAATCTCATCTACGCATTAAATATCAGAATACACTTAAATCCCCTATAGGTGGATGAAATCTTTCATTCAAGTTTCGACTCCAGAAGTAGGGGCGTTGCAATCTTGATCAATAAAAAATACACTTTTCCCTTTCTAAATTGCTTTTGGATAATACCACAATCCCAATTTAATCCAAAGCCAAAGGGAATAACTGGGTGATTAAGGAGCATCTGTTTGCTGGGCTCCTCAGTACAGGTGCGCCTTGGGAGTGAGGCAGGTGACTCAAAAGACATGACACAAGTCTGGGCGTGAATCCTGCCAGTTTGCAGAAACATTTCTGCTGTCCACCTGGCCTATTACACTCAGCATACATTTAAGAGGAGGCAAGATTCCAGCTACATTTCAAAATGGAGGCCAAGTAATGCCATTGAAAAATATCTATCTCGACAACTCTATGATAAAGGTAGAGACTTAGAAATTCACACATAATCTAATCTTATTTACATTGATTTAGTTAAGCATTAAAGAGACAGTGGTAATCAAAATTGTGACTATATTTGATTATCAGCAGAATGTTAGTCATTATATAGCCCCTTCATATTGAATCATATATTGCTCATATATTACTGCCTGGATTTTCTATTTCTAAAATGTTAACCATTGTCTAATCTTGGCCTTTATCTCATGGCCTCATTGTCTTATAGCAATAAACTTGCTGATGGGTTGACCACACCACACTAATTTTGAAGTGCAGGAGAAGAGACAGAAGTAGCAGAAGAGAAATTTAGCAGGTGGAATTATATTTCTACTTCATTTAAATTTAATCCCTTAATGAGTGCATTTTTACTTGCGAATCCATATTTCTGCAATGGAAATTTTGATTGATAACCGATAAAAATACTTTTATCTAATATCGCCGTTGCTGACCAAGAAACTTGTCAGCACTTAATGGCAGAATAACATTACACCATTTTATTTATTACTGCGTCATGACATTACACATACCTTTATGTTAATCTTATCTACCGTAAAGTGTATCTCACTTAAAAGTGAAAAAACTTATGTTATTACATGGGTATTTATATTAATCTTATAAACTGGAAAGTGTAACTCAGGTAAGGGTTAAAAAAAAAAAAAAAAAAAACTCATGCAGTTATTTTTGGGTCAAGACATTACATAGGCATTCATGCAAACGTTACAAACTGCAATTAAAAATAAAAGAACATAGGAACATAAATTTACAAATGAGAGAAGGCCATTCGGTCCATCAAGCTCGTTTAGCTTGTTAAAGTTGTTAAAATTTTATCTAGCTCTGATTTATAGGAACCCAAGGCTTTATCTTGCACTACACTAACAGGAAGACTATTGCATACTATAACTACACACTGTGTAAAGAAGTGTTTTCTGAAATTCAGTTTAAAATGTTCTCCCACTAATTTGCACTTATGGCCACGAATTCTTCTGTTTCAACTAACATTGAAGTAACTATTTGGTTGAACAGCATCCAGACCTGTTAGAATCTTATATACCTGGCTAATGTCCCCCCTTAGTCTCCTTTGCTTGAGGATGAACAGATTCAGCTCAGCTAATCTCTTCTCATAAGACACTCCTCTAAGAATCACTCAGGAATCACTGAAGCCCTACACTGAACCCTTTCTAAAGCAGCAATGACCATTTTAAGATAATGTGACCAAACCTGCACACAATATTCTAGATGGAGTCTTACCAAAGAATTCTAGTATAATCTTAACATCAACTCCCTTGAAATTAGCTCCACGCACCTAGAGATGTAATCCAACAGCCTATTGGTCTTTTTAATTGCTTCCCCACACTGGTGAGTGAGCGACATGGAAGCAACAACATACACACCATGGTCTCTCTCATAATCGGCCACCATTATTTCAGTGGAAGATTGTAGTCATCAGACAAAATAATTTTATCATGGTGGCCAGTTATTTCGTTAATTGATGTTTGGTTATGAAACGGTTTTAAATTAGCAGAATGAGCCGACAACAGCGACAAGAGACAGAGTGGCCTTACGAAAGAATATCTTATGGAAGATATACTTAACCAAGAACATTTCAGGAAATGTGTCAGAGCGTTAAGAGACAACTTAAGGTGGAACTTACAAATGACGTAGCATTTAGGAGGCTTCAGGAAACCTACCTCATAACGGTTAGTTCTACATTGCGTGTTGCATTACATAACCAAAATAGAGCCCTATGTTTGGTCTCAGGGTCTCATGTGGTTCCAAGAGTTCATCTCATGGTTATGGAAGGAATCTATAACGCAGCAGGTCAGATACTGCTGTATTTCATCAGGACAGATAGGACACAGCACAGTAGGAGAAGAAAGGATCTCCCACCCTCAAGTGGTCGTGAACGAATTTGTATGCAAACCAAGGCAATTTTTCCCATAAGAAAGCATTGAAATTTGAATACTTCGTTCACAAGCCTACAAGTAATAATTTCTATATTAAAAACTATAAAAACAAAAACACAATATAGTGTGGCAATGGGCGGATCGAAGCATCGTGGGAGCAGAGAGAGATGGAGACCTGCTTGCCGGGGAAATCACGCTCTTAACAGTCCTTAACGCTTGTATTGTTGTTGTTGTCTATGTTAATGGTTGTGTTTCCCTATTGTTGAATGCGTTTGCTCATGTCTTGTGTGTACCAGGTTCGATCCTTGTTATTTAGTGTGTGTAAATCTTCCACCGTGAGTGCATCTTCCAGTCCAGCGTCTTACAACCTTGTGTTTCCCCATTTGTGTACTGCTTGTCGGGTGCCTGTTGTGATCCTTCTATTTACAATTGCACGCGGAGGATGCTGGGATATGCTCCCCGCTGGAGCTACACTAATATTAAAAAAGGAACCTGGTCGAGGAATCTGTTTGTCAACTAAATTTTGTACGTGAAGCGATGCATTTTTTTCACAAAAATTTTGCCTGTGAACCAAATTTTTCATAGACCACATTCCACAATGTTTGCACAATAAGAAAAAAATCCAAAAAATGTAAAGACATTCAGCTAATTTAGAATGAGACATGGATAAAATATGCAGAGAGCACCTCTATGACAATTACCATTATCATAAGTAATACATACTGTAGATTACCATTTCTGAATATGTTGAGAAACTCACGTAAGATGCAAAAAAACTCAATTTATGGTGCTCAATACCTCAATACAGAAGGCATCCAATAATTAATGCAAGGCAGTCAATAAAAACTGAATCATTTACAAGATGCATTTTAAACTTTATTAGTGTTCTGCTGACTTAGAACAATTTACATTAAACGTACATATGTCAAGATAATCAGAAGTGTTTCCAATTTTAAAAAAGTATATTTTAAACACTAATATTGCATTGTTATACTATATCAGCCAGCTCAATCAAGTTAACCATGCATTTGTGGTCTTTTTAATTCTAAGACCTTAAATTGCTAAACAGTGTCTTATGGAATGACATGAGTAGGGCTCAATAGTAATATTAATAATTATAATAATAATTATGAAATCAACTTCAAGACATGGCACAGTTTAGGAAAATACATTCCATCTGGGAGAAAAGAGAAAAAAATATAGCTAATTATAACAAAGGATAAATGTTTTCCAACTTCCAAGCTTGATGATACTTCCAGAAGGGAATCTCCTATCCCCATCTACTGCCTTTGCACAGAATGAAGCATAACATGAAGTGACAAAAGCATCTGCTGTGCAAGTGTGAGTTCTGACACATCTCTGGTAACCCACCATGCTCTAGAGACACCCCTAGTGTGCATGCATACTACATTCTGCATGTGTCCCAATGTGTGGCAGGTCAGTATTTGTCCACAATAAAATGAGGGATGTAAAGATCAGATCAGATCAGACTCAAACTACCACAAAAATTTCAAGCGATGGACAGCACCGGGGACAATTTGGACAGAAAGTCATCCTTGGAGCTAGTGTTAAAATGTCAGATATTCTGTACTGTGCATATTATGCTACATTTCAAAATCTGTAATTCAAATGAAACTGCAAAAATGCAAATATCATGATTAAGTACAAATTCCAGTTAATAAACAATTGGCAAGGCTGTACATTTACACACCACAATGTCACACGTCATGTTAAAAGGAAAAAAATAAAGTTCTTGAATAGTATAATAATTCGTAATATGGATTGGCTAATTAAGTTATGACACAAATCAGATTGAGGATTAATAAAAGTGAATATTGTTTAAATATCAGATATACAGTGCAAAGTCCGCAGATTCCAAAATCTTGACCGAAAAATAAGTGGCAAAACTGTGTTGTGTAACTCATTCTCAGGACTACATAACTCTTCATTGTTCGTCTTATATCGTGGGGAGAGGGGAGTGGAAGAAACACATTTCAAATACACCCGATGCTGCTAACATGCCAACTACTGCTTTCTGGGATGAGGCTTGTTTTCTCATCATGGGGAAGAAAGTAAATATGATCGGTGGGGATTTTTAAAAGAAGCGTTAATACAAGACCTTTCTATGTATTCTATTAGCAGTTTTTGTTTTTGGTTCACAGCGCCATTTCTTAGTTCCTGTAGCCTGGGATACAGCTTATATTTTAAATTTGTTCATAATGAGGTTTTGACATTTATGGGGCAGGGGACATCTGGTAGCCCAACCTTAAAAGAAAAAGACTGCAATACATAAGGAAGTTACTGTGTTTCACTCATGGTGTTACATTTATCCCATACCAAGTACTAAGAAAAGATAAAGAAAGAATTGTCAAATCTAAAAAAAAAATCTATCCTATTCTTTACTTTTAGAAAGACCTTGCTATGATAAGAGTGCCCTTAGTCATATCAATTTATTTACATTGCATTTACATTTATTTGGCAGCCATTTTTGTTCAAAGCGACGCACAGAGATCAGGGTCAGCCAGCATCTTTAGAGCTAACTGGGTTGAGGGCTTTGCCCAAATGTGATGTCACTTTGCAAGCCAAGGGATCTGAACCAGAGACCATCTGTTCACAGTCAAAAACCACCTCTGCTCAATTTAGTTTTACCAATTTAAAAATTTAAATCATCACAGATAAAATTTAACTTATAATTGTAAGAAAGGCTTCAAAATGAAAGCCATTCTCAAACAGACTGTTAAAAAAAAAAATACACATTTGGTTTTACGGTGACTACCTCCATGGCTCATAACATACAGGACTGAGCAGATTCCTTACCTCTAATAGGTAAATAGGAAACGGGTTCTGTGGGACGCTGCCATGCTTTCAGACATGTTACGCACTTTGAGATAGTTCACAAACCCTCTGAAGAACAGCAGCAGACCTTGAAAAACAAGACAAAGGACATGAATGTGTTATTAAAAAATACAAGTTATGCTAATTTTCAGTATTACAGTGACTTGGGTCTGAAAAGTTAATATTTGATTCAGCAGCCTTCAGATGTGAACATGACCCAGTCAGCTTCATGTCCAGGATGTACAGACCACTCCTACTGCCAGATAGAGAGGTCCACTGGACAAACTGCTTAACTGGAGATGAATTTTATGTAAATCCCATAACAGATGCACTGACTAGAGGCACAGTGCCAGTGATAAAAACACAAAAAAAAAATGCGTTCAAAGCAAAAGGTTGCTCTTCAGAGCCATGCAGCGCGTGCTCGGTTGGTTGATATGGGAAACGTGTTTGAAAGGAAATCCATGTTGGGGGTAGGGGAGTGCAATGGAATGCAGGTTTGGAGTTTGAAGGTGATCAGCTGAGGGACAGAAGTGTCCAGAGGGTGCCCAATGGTGAAGTGGTGAGGCCATATGACCAAAGGGGGATGCAACAGATGACACAAAAAAATAGGTCCCTCAGATGCAGCAAGAGTTAATTGAGAATAGATTTCAGGTATGAAAAAAACACCAAAAGTAGCTATAAAAAGGTATCAATTTTGTTTTCAAACAAATATCCTGCCTACATAAGTCACAGTACATACAAGTCACATCGCCTATAACTGTGTTTTGTAAAAAACAAACGGAGCATATCCTTAGAAGAAAATGACTAGCACAGCCCCTGACACATAATGAGTAATTTCAAGCCTACAATGAAATTGCTGAGCTATAAAAAGCACTTGCACAATTGAGGCAAAAGCCTGAGTTCATCTTTGTTCTACGCAAGCATTGATGAAAGCAGACATGAATGTTGCACATTGGATGTGTCCTGTCTTATGTCTGACGTTCCCCGTGGCAGGTTTTTAACCAGTGGGATCGTAAATGGATAAAACTATGGTATTCAATTATTCTCAAAACTGAAGCACATAAAAACAACACGTATGCTCTCGTGAACAGAAAAACCCTCCTCCCTATGTGCTCGTATATGCATGACACTCGCTTGGTGTTAAATTAGTTTCAAAACCCGAACCCCACACGCGTATGTGCTCGCAAGCAGGAAACCCACGCTAAGGCATGCTGGGCCATCTTTACATGCTTGCCTCTACACAACGCTTGCTCGGTCAACAGATTGAGTTTTAAGACTATGGAGGAGGGAGCAGTGGCTAATTTCTCCACTTCGTTGATTGGTCACTTTGAATCCTATGATTGGCTGTTTGCTTTGGAGGATGGAGAAGATAATCACTGACCAGTCAATGAGAGAAGAACCAGTTTCATGCTCTGTCATGATGTTGGAGCAAGGAAGTCTTGCACTGTTAACATTTTTCAGAGACCCTATCTTAATGTTGTATGTACACGGTGGTATCTGAAATCAGGCGTGTGTGTAGTTAATTAAAGCAGCGCTTGGAATTCAATGCAGGATTGCTGGAATTTCCCGCTTCATCTTAATGTATATAAAAGTCACTGCAGAATGGGATATTGTACAGCAAATTGTACAGTGGGCAGTGGTGTCTTAATGGTTAGAGAAGCGCACTTGTAATTGAAAGATTGCTAGTTCGAATTCCCGACCACCAAGGCACCACTGAGTGCCACTGGAATGTGAATGGGAGCGTGAATCGGGGAATGTGTGGCAAAATTGTAAAGTGCTTTGAGTGCTCTTAGGAATAGAAGATGCGCTATTTAAATGCAATCCATTTACTGATCACCAAAAATTCTATAGAGCATATGTACAGTCCTGGTATATATGTACAGTGCTTGAAGTAGGGAAAAATGGTTCCGGTACCCACCTTATTCACATTGGTATATTTATCGGCTGGTATCAACAAATCATTAAATTTTACATTCTGAACCATATATGAATAGTTCTGATTACATGCAATATTAAAATAGAATCTCTGAAAGATGTTAATTTAGTGTAAGACTTCCTTGCTCCGACATCATGACAGAGTATGAAAATGGTTGTTCTCTCATCAACTAGTGAATCACAGGATTCAAAGAGACTAATCCACGAAGTGGAGAAATCAGTCACTGTTTCCGCTTCCAAAGTCTCAAAACTCAACCTGTGGAGTGAGCAAATGTTGTGCAGACGCAAGCGTGTAGAGAGGGTCCAGCAAGTAAAAGCTAGTACAAAGGATGGGCGCATATGTGGGCCAGGTCCGGGGTTTTGAGACTAATTAAACTCCAAACAAGCTAGTGAGTATTGTGCAGATGTGGGCACATAGGAAGGAGGGGTTTTCTGCTCGCAAACGCTTGTCAGTACGTTGTATTTAAGTGCTTGAATTTTAAGAATAAAAATTAAATGTATAAAATATTACTGGGTGGATAACAGGGAATACTAAACTGAATCGCTTGGGGGCAGCACTCATAAGAAAATAAACAGTTTAAATCCTTACTATAAGTCTTATTAAATTACATCAAACAATCTTACTACCTGCATATAGATATAACCACTACATACATTTCAAAGGATCACTGTGATAAGTGCACTTTTGTATCAATGCAGCTGAGAGCAATACTATTCATAAACCATGCAATGATCCAACCTTCTCTAAAGGCAACAAGATTACATATATCTACTCACCTAGAACAAGGAAAATCCACCAGAGCCAGTACTGCCCATTGAAGTATCCAGTAAAATAGTCTGAAAACTGAAATGAAACAAGAGCAACGCCTTACATTCAATTAGCATACTGCACCATTCCTTACAAAAAACTGCATAATCCGATCTAAATGTATCAGAAAAAAACTGAAACCCAATATTTTTATGCTCTAGGGTCGCAAACAAGTCCATGTAACAATTACTCACAGATGTCCCGCCACACCTACCCTCACAATGAGAATCCACTTGATCAAAGAGAGGCCAAACCCACAGATGGCACCATATCTGCCTGCTATAGTATTGGTCAGGCAGAATGACAAGCAGAACCCAATCCAGTTGAAAAGAAAAGCCACTGTTTCACAGAGAGAGGGGAAGAAACTGGTATTTATTTATATTAACATAATCTAGCATTTCTTAACAAAAGTTAGCAAGTAAAATACAACACAAAACAATAAGGCCTACGTATACTGCTCAAAAAAAATTAAAGGAACACTTTGAAAACACATCACTTCTCAGTAGGAAAAAAACATGCTGGATATCTACACTGATATGGAATGAGTAATGTGTTAGGAATGAAAGGATGCCACATTGTTTGACGGAAGTTAAATTTAACCGACAGAGGGCTGAATTCAAAGACACCCCAAAATCAAAGTGAAAAAATGAGGCAGCAGGCTAGTCCATCTGCCCAAATTTCATTGCAGCAACTCAAAATCGTACTCAGTAGTTTGTATGGCCCCTACGTGCTTGTATGCATGCCTGACAATCTTGGGGCATGGTCCTAATGAGACCACGGATGGTGTCCTGGGGGATCTTGGTGTCAGACGAACCAAAACATAATGTCCCAGTGTTCTATTGGATTCAGGTCAGACGAGCATGGGGGCCAGTCAGTGGTATCAATTCCTTCATTCTCCAGGAACTGCATACATACTCTCGCACACATGAGGCCGGGCATTGTCGTGCACGAGAAGAAACCCAGGAACCACTGCACCAACGCAGGTTCTGACAATGGGTCCAAGCATTTCATCCCGATACCTAATGGCAGTCAAGGTGCCATTGTCTAGCGTTTCATGGTCTGTACGTCCCTCCATGGATATGCATCCCCAGCCCATCACCAAACCGGTCATGCCGAACAATGCTGCAGGCAGCATAACATTTTCCACGGCTTCTCCAGACCCTTTCACGACTTTCACATGTGCTCAAGGTGAACCTGCTCTCATCTGTGAAATGCACAGGGCATCAGTGGTGGGCATCAGGTTCTGGTATTCTATGGCAAATGGCAATTGAGTTCCACAGTGCTAGGCATTGAGCACAGGGCCCACTAGAGGGCATCGAGCTCTCAGGCCACCCTCACTGAAATCTGACTCTGTTTGGTCAGAGACATTCCCACCAGTGGCCTGCTGGAGGTCATTTTGTATGGCTCTGGCAGTGCTCATCCTGTTCCTCCTTGCACAAAGCAGCAGATACCAGTCCTGCAGATGGGTTAAGGACCTTCTACGGCCCTGTCCAGCTCTCCTAGAGTAACTGCCTGTCTCCTAGAATTCCCCCCATGCTGTTGAGACTGTGCTGGGGGAGACAGCAAACTTTTTGGCAACAGAATGTATTGATGCGCCATCCAAATGCAAAATTAGTGAAAAAGCAGTCAGAAAAGATGAGGAGGGGAAAACGTCACTGGCCTCCACCTGTTAACCATTTCCGTTTTGAGGGGGTCGACTCATTGTTGCCTCTCTAGTGCACCTGTTGTTAATTTCATTAACACCAAACCAGCTGAAACTGATTAACAACCCACTCTGCTACTTAATTGACCAGATCAATATCCCAGAAGTTTAACTGACTTGATGCTATACTCTGATTAAAGTGTTCCTTTACTTTTTTTTGCACAGTGTATATTCATAATGGCAGCTTAGCAGAGGATGCCCCCCGGTGGTTGCATGTTTAGTTACAATGTTTCAATTTAATTAAACATTTCAATTCTAACTCCTACACTCCAATTAATTATGGGCTGCAATGTATATTATTTCATTGACTGATACAGGACACCTGAATATTAAATTTTCAGCCTGTTCTTACTGACAATCTCTGGAAAGTTACTACAGAAATTTCACAACCAGGTATATATTTTGCCTTTGTGAACATTCATTGTGTTGTAGATCATAATAATTTTGTTAAAAAGTAAATCCAGTTAAGTTACATACTGAAAAAGGCCAACATGAAAATCCCATCGTTGCCAACTCTCAGCTGGTCGGCATCACTGAAATCCTCCCGGGGTGGAAATTCCTCCTCCTTCAGAAAGAGAAATGCATTACTCCCAAGGGTCAGACGGGAAGCAGAATTAAGGAGCACAGTCACTAAATTGAGGCTGTGTCTGTGTACGTTTTGTATTTTAATTATACTCCAAGAAATAGGTATAGATATATGTAAAAACATAAATTTTGTTCAACATTATTAACATCCATTTACCTGCCAAATGCATTATGGAAAGAGCACTGAAGATTTGTTGTAACAAAATATTTCAACAATCGACTACTCATGTCTACGGGCTGGTGAAGAGATTTCATTAGTGCTTGACTGATCCAGTAAATATTTAGAACGGCAGCAAGCTTTGATCATTGGCAACCTTTTTTCAGAATGTCATATTGTTTTGCTTGTACAATAATACTTATGTTTTCCTCCGAATCAAATACTTCATTGAACAGCAATACAGACACTCCTCTACTTTTGAATTTTCTGACATACGAACGAAGAGGACTGTAAGTCCAAATTGTGTTCATTGGGCTCCCGTTTCCTGTCCACAACATCAAATTTTTTTTTCTGCGTGCCAATTCCACCTAGTATGACTTCTGCCCGCTACTCCCACCGCGAACCAGTGTGGCATGCGTACTCACAGCATCCTAATTCTTTGTACTTGCGAATACCCTTAAAATAAGGTTGAATAACGACTTACAAACATTTTAAGTTATGAACAGCCATTTGGAACGCATCTCATTCGCAAGTAGAGGAGCGTCTGAACCTGAAACAAAAAATCATCCTCTTTGCCTAGTAGATATCCAGCATATCCATAATAATGCACTTCACAAAACAAGAGACCGCTCAAAAAAGGGGTAACACTATCCAAATATCACATCAAAGTGGTGCTAAACAGAATCAGGTACAGGTACAGCAGGTGCTGCCCACATCAGTCCGTAAAGAACTTCCTTAATCTGTACTTGAGACACCCAAGCAGAGTGAAAGCAGACAGAACTACCATGGGTAGTTGCCCTTGAACTGCTCCAACTGACCTTTTTTATTATTTACATAATAAAGGAAACTTATTTTAGCACTCTTGGTGCAAACAAAAATCTTGTGTGGAGAAAGAGGCTCTGTCATGCTCTGTTCTGCCCCATTTACACTGCTTTCCCCTCCCTCTCCGATCCCATGTAGCTAGGTCAAGGCAACACCAAAGGTTTACCCGCTGTGCCACCTCCACAGCTGCTGCTGCCATGGCGGCCGCTTTGGCCTTCTCTGCCTCATCGTAGGTGGGGAGGGAGGTCGCCACACTGTATGGGGGAGGGACCGGGAAGTCCCCCTGAAAGCCAGCCTCTGTGGGACATTGGAGATAGAAAGGCCTTATCGTCAGTGTGCTGGTCAATTATTAAATGGTAGGCACAGACACAACAGGGTTCACACATTTGTGAGCCATATGCCCTTCGTCAGAGGGCAAGTACTAAGAAAGGACTTTTTTATGTTGGAGGAAAATGTATTGGAGGAAACAGAGACGACTAATGGTTTAGACCGGTTTTTCTGCCACTTCTAGGTAGTTCAAGAAAAGTAGACTGCATTGCTGTTACATGAAACAAAACTTAACCCAGAGAAAGTGTTTCTCTTCCCAGTCAGTGCTCTCTGAAGCCACTGTGACCTGATATTTGTCAATTAAAAACATAAATAATGAATGAACAAACAAGCACCAGGGTAAAGCTTGTAATGAAGTTGAAAACAGAAAGCACCTTGATGATGTTTGAGGGATTATAGTTGTGATTATCTTTCATGTTCACTTGTAAGGAGATCATTGCACCTCCTCACATTGCATGCCAGAAGGCTGTACTTCGCAGTGAAAATAATGATGTGTGGATCATACACCCAACCATCTACTGGATTTGCCATGGTACAGTATTCTAAATATAATGACCTACCTTGCTTTATAGGACAAGTCATTCTAAGGAAATGGCCCAGTGTGTGCAAGGCACAGAGTGAAATAGCACTTCTCTGCACAAACCAGCATTTTTCTGACTAACAAAGACACTGCAAAAGACACACAGTTATATCTAAAGCAGTGGACAGGCAGTTACATGGAAATGCATAGTTACCTCAACAAAATGCTTTAGAGCACAGTGTAGTTTACTAAGAGATAGCCATATATTAAGTTCAATAATCTGCTGAAAATAAAGCATAAAAACACTGTTTTGTGAACAATATTGTTTAAAAGTAATAGTAATAATAGTATGCTGACGCAATGCCTTTTCCTTCAAAAGGCATTTTTGCGCCTTATATGGTACAGGCACCCTCAAAGCACAGTACAGGACTACCTTCTGCTCATAAATGTATTGCACAACCTTATTTGGATTGTAGACCACCCTAAGATTATTTTACCTGGTGCTGCCGTTGCTCCAGTCACAATGCTGGCATATGGAGGGGGTGGTGCCTCCACATCAACTGACAAAGTCGGTTCTGCCAGAGGGGGCTCATGGCTGGATGTAGAAGCCTCAGCTCTGGAGGAAGCTTCAGAGGGGTCATCCTCATTATGCAACTGGACACATAGGAGATGATTTTTTTAATTATTATTAATGAGAAAAACACTGCAAAGACAAGCCTGCATCCTGTATATGGGTACTGAGACAACTCATTTACATTAGGTTAATATAGTTAGCAGAATCCTTTGTCCTAAGTGACATACAGGTGAGGAATGTTTGGGGTCAATCCCTGGAATAGCTGGGGTTAAGGGCTTTTCTCAGGTGGTATGATTACTCTGCCAGCCTGGGACTTGAAACCTTCCAGATCAGGGCTCTAGTAGTAGCACTGCGGCTTCCAGCTTTCTCAGTTGGTCACACCAGCACATGATTTGAACACATCCTTATTTTTGGTGCAGTGTGGTATTAATCAATGACCTTGCATGCTGAATAATTATCCTAATTTGCATACCCTGGTTTTTCTGTTGATGGAATACTGATAGTGACTTAAGACTTGATATAACCCCATTACATTAGTGAGGGTTACGGGAGGCACCCCTAACTACTACCCATAACAGTCAGCTAGCCTGAATGATTAGTCTATTTATTACCAATTTCTAAATGAACAGTAGTGTACACAATGCACATCAAATTACTTTGTCATATGCTATCAAGACACTTGTATGTAATATACAAACCATCTAAATTATGTATCAATTATGTTATGCCCCTGTATGTACAAAATTACTACTGAATGCACGGGAAGCACTGTGGTTTGGACTCATTATTAAATTAAAAATGTTTCATTATATTAAACATGCAGAATTAACTGTAATAAAAAGTTAGAAAGTTACTGAGAGAAATGAGAGATTCCATAGTCACTCAGAGAGCTACGCGAATAGGGATGAAATTGAGAACCAGTGCCACTAGAGGACCGGTTTCAAATTTTCCAAAGCATTGGCATCATATGCCTCTATCAATTCCTTTATTGATGCCAGCAGGTGCGCATTGATTGCAAATTATCATCATCATACACGTGTGTCTTCTGTTGCCTTAAAAAAGGAGTCACCATAGCAGAGAGGAAGAAGTGGTGCAAAACATGGCTATATTTCACAAAGAAAAACGATAAGAACATTTGTAATGTCTGCAAAATGATTATTTCATAGGGTGCAAACACCAAGAACATGTTGAAACTTTTTAAGCAACATGGGATTCACTTCCAGGACTGCTATATCACTGACACTCTATGTATTTGCAGCACAAGTGCTGCCAGCAACTGGTACCTGACTTTCTCATGTGTCATTATTTATAAGCTCACGAAAGATTTGATATGATTCAAAAGCAATGACCCACACTATAAAGCAGTTAGAGGGGATGCAATACTTTCATAGACATGTTGTTACTCAAAAACAATCATCGCAGCTAGAGACAGTGGCAAACCTGACCACATTAGGAGAGCCTTATTTAGCATTATTTTCCACCGCAGCAAGTATCATACTTTTGGTACTTTCCCTTTTCTAATGACTTCTAGTTGAGTAGCAGCACCAAAAGTGCCAAACCAGCTGGGGCACTTCTTTGGTACTTCAGGGTGGGAACGCTTTCTTTGTCGACTGATTATGGAAATAGCCTGTCTCTGAAGTGCAATACAACCGCAATCTTTAGAAAGAAAAAAAAAAGTTAAGAACTTGGAAAACAACGATACACGAAGTAAAAAAAAAAAAAAAAAAACATTTCAATCTGGTTGGAAGAAGAGATAAAACAAAAAGGATGGCATAAGATTTTTTTCAATTAATATACTACGGCAGTATAGTATTTTTTTGTTGTAAAAAATACTGGAGCGTTTATAAAGCAAAAACAAGTTCACAAACCTATGTAGGAGTGATTTAAATAGCAAAGATGACAATGATTATCTCAGAATGCATGCAGCGTTCATGCAAAAGCAGTGGAGGTAAACTTGATCTAATACATGTTCAAAAATCAGGTTATCCAAAAAAAGTAATAATTATAATTGCAATGTAAGCTGACATTTTTTATTCTATGACAAAGTAGAAATATTTTAGCGAAACAAAATCCCCACGTTCCCTGTTGGAATTAATAACACGCATTGTAATATGCTACAGCCATTTTTCAAATTCAGTACAAAATACCCAGCCTCACCTTTGTGAAGTCATTCAGTGCTGGTAACTGTTTTTACACCAGTGAAAAACCAACACCTTGAAGTACCATACTTTCTTGAAGTACCTGAAGTACAGTACCTGGTCTGGTGGAAAAGCATCATAGGAGTTCATCAGTACACGTAATATTATCTAACTGTTTGGTGTGTGGTTCAATACGCAAACATGAACCATGGTATTACAAAATGGCTGTTATTTTCCTACACGTATTGGCACAAATGCAAGACGTATTTTTTGGGGGGCAAAAAACAATCGTAAAAAAATTGGATTGTCTTATTTTTAAGGGCTACAATTTAAATGTTATTATACAATAGCAGATGCCGTAAATTACCCACCTCCTGACTAAAGGTAGTCGCATACCTTGACATGGTCAACGTCATTTCAATAATACCATGATGCATGAGCAATGATCCCACCCACTGTTGGCAACTGGATGACATAGTGGGATGCCCAGATTGGTCAGCGCCCAGCATGCTTTGTACCATGCTAATCTTTAAAGTTTTTCTTAATTGTTTACACACAATTACTTGTACTTGAGACACAATGACTACAACATGTAATTGATGCACCAACCCTCTGAACCAATTCTGCTAAACCACAAGCACAATTCCTGCTTTACACTCAAATTGCAGTTTTAAAACACACTTTTTTCATAACACTACACACAATTCTCTGCATTTGGCGCAATTTTCATGAAGAAAATCTGTTTTCACAAGGAACACACTGTCATTCAAAATTGTAAATTCAGTTGCCCTACTTTGCATACTAGCTCATAACATAGGTAAACACCTGTCACACAATTGCAATTTAGAAATCAGAACTTTATAAAAGGGCAACAGGTGAGCTCTTCTGTTTTGGAACAATGGATGCCAACGTTGGAAACAGAGGCAGAGCCAGAGGAGTGAGAGTAAGAGGAGGACAACGGGGAGGACGAGGGCGAGGTAAGCCAAGGAAAGTAATCTCTCATGAGATCAAAGTCACTTCGGTTGACCATGTGGTCAACCATGGTCCAACAATGAAGCAGGCTGGGCAAAGAGTACAGCCAAATTTGAGCAGGTACACTTTAGCATCCATCAAATGGACTTTCCGAAATGAGAATAGGTAAGATCTCACTGTACTCAATGAGTACATTACTGTAGTACAGTATTGCCTATGAAAATACTGTGAAGCATGTTTCAAGTATTTGGGAAATGTATTCCTACTTTGTATTCCTACACAGTAGGCCTACAGTATTTACAGTATTTCACAGTATACCATGTGTATTACAGAACTGAAAGATTACCAACACGAACAGGAGACTGAAATTATAAACATGGTTCTAGAAAACAATGCCATAACATTACAGCAAATGTAAAGAAAAATAGAAAACAGCAACATATTTCAAAATATTGATAGGGTAAGCTTAAACACTGCAGGCTGCCATTTGAACGCAATTCAGAAAGAGTCAAAGAATTGCAATATAACTATGCGCAAGTCCCATACAAACCTACAATTGATGCATACTCTCAACACTGTATAAATTACAGTATACATATTTCAGTACTGTATAGTAATCATACTCTGTGTTTCACAAAAGTGACCACTCCAAGTCTGTATTATGTATCACGTGTGTTTCAGAGAGTCCTTGAGCTAGAGGTGGCTGCAGTGGAGCATCAGTTCATCTTCATTGATGAGGTTGGATTCAACCTCACAAAAAGACGAAGGCGGGGAAGGAATGTCATTGGCCAGCATGCCATTGTTGAAGTCCCTGGCCAGAGTGGTGGGAACATCACAATGTGTGCAGCAATTGCCAACCATGGTGTCATTCATCACCATTGGTTGTGATGAACACTGTGTACATTGTTTTTGTGGGAAAAATACTGCAAAATATATTTGGTATCGTGCATTTGTGCGTTTTGTATAAAAACAATATTCTGAAATATTTTACAATGCACTTATGTAGGCCTGTGTACTGTCTGTAGTAAGTGTAAACACTGAACAAAAAAAAAAGACTATGTCATTAAAATCATTATGATGATTGGAGAAGTGGTCATGTTAATGTAATTAAGCACATCAATGATCAACTGGTTATAAATGTCTATTCATATGATGGTTTTTTTGTGTCATTTGAAAACAAAACATTTTGAGAAAGAATTACATTCTTTTGAATCATTTTGCAAGAGATTTGAAGGGTTTTGCCCATTGTGTGTGTGTTTTTGATTTGTGTGTAGAGTTCTGACGATATGAGGCATGCTTTCAGAAAATGTGTGTAAACAATTGGGGAAAACTGTAAATGGGGTAAATTTGTGTGCATTCCTGAATTATAGTTAATTGTAAATGTCAGTGTGTAATGTTTGCTGTGGAATGTGTGTGTTTCATTAGCGTATAGCCGTCAGCGTCATGTAAACTGTTGGTTTGCTTGTCTGTGCTGCTGCTAGTATTAATTAAACCAATAGTGATTTAAAAAGAGAGAGTATTTTAGAGAACGGAGAATAAAGAATATTTTATTTTAAAAAAGTGTTATCTTTATTAAGATGACGACCACTCGCCACAATACTTTTTGCCTGCTTTTTTGGGTCTGCTGCATCAAAAACATTCTGCACTCTCTTGGGTGTGGAGTTTGTAATATTGATTATCTGTCTACTCTTACTGTGCTGTGATTGCTTGTGGTAAATTGTTATGCTTAAAATGGTTTTTCTTCATAAGATAAGATTTGGTAGCAGTTGCCTTGCTTCAAAGAGTGTTGACATGCTTATCTTTTTCTAAAGAACCTCAGCATGAAGAAATAGGCATCTCATTAGGGTATCAACTTAATTTTGCATTGTGTTATTTTTACATTTAATACTGCCTATACAAGTATGTATAGGTAAAAAAAATAAAGCAGTAATTCACAAATGTCCCTTAACTTTTATTTCATTGCAGACAGTATGAACACAAGTTAATTTACGTTTTTTTTGGTCAACATCATCTGATTTGTAAACAAACATCCATTCTTGCCATTCAGGCTTGCAACATTGCATCATTAAATAATGATGTGATTTGAAACTGGTTATGTTAATAGGTGATTGCAATCATGATTCGGTACAATAGCAGCATCGAGGAAAGGCCTACTCCTTCAGGAGCAAAGATGGGCAGAGGATAGCCAGTTTGCCACCAAGTGCGGGCAAAATTTTTTGAAATGATGAAGAAAAAAAAACGTTTCTCAAAGAAAGACAGGAAGAGATTTGGGCATTCCTCCCTCTACAGTGCATAACATAGTGAAAAGAATCAGGGAATCTGGAGAAATCACCGTGCGCAAAGGCCAAGGGCGCAAGCCTAAACTGAATGGCCGTGATCTCCGAGCCCTCAGACGGCACTGCATTAAAAACCATCATTCATCAATAAATGATATAACTGCGTGGGATCAGGACTACATCAGGAAGTGACTCTCAAGCACTACAGTACGTAGTTACATTAGGAAATGCCAACTAAAACTGTACTGTGCCAAAAGGAAGCCCTACATAAATAGTGTCCAGAAGCACCGTCGACTTCGCTGGGCTCAGAGGCATCTGGGATGGTCCATTGTGCAGTGGAAACGTGTATTGTGGTCAGACGAATCGGTGTTTCACATCTTTTTTGGAAGAAATGGATGGCGTGTGCTGCGGACCAAAGAGGAAAAGGACCATCCAGACTGTTACCAGATACAAGTCCAAAAGCCAGGGTCTGTCATGGTATGGGGTTGTGTCAGTGCCTTCGGCAATGGTAACTGGCACTTCTGCGATGGCACCATCAATGCTGAGAAGTATATCTCAGTTTTGGAGGAACAAATGCTGCCTTCAAGACAACGTCTTTTCCAGGGACGCCCATGCTAATTTCAGCAAGACAAAGCCAAACCACACATACTGCGCACATAACAAAGGCATGGCTGCTTAAGAAGAGGGTGCGGATGCTTGACTGGCCTGCTTGCAGCCCTGATTTGTCTCCTATAGAGAATGTTTGGCGCATTTTGAAACAAAAAATGCATCAACGAAGACCCTGTACTGTTGCGCACCTAAAACGTTGTTTGCAGGAAGAATGGGACAAACTAACACCTGCAACACTTAGTCACTTGATTTTTTCAATGCCTAAACATCTTTTAAGTGTTGTTAAAAGACAGGGGAACTGTACAAAGTGGTAAATGCTGTACTGTCCCAACTTTTTTTGGAATGTGTTGCAAGCCTGAACGGCAAGAATGGATGTTTATTTACAAATCAGATGATGTTGACCAAAAAAAACATAAAGTAAGTTTTCATACTGTCTGCAATGAAATAAAAGTTAAGGGACATTTGTGAAATACTGCTTTATTTTTTTATTCACATTTTTCACCCTGTCCCAACTTTTTCTGATTTAGGGTTGTACTTTAATAACAACATAAGTGGAGTTTCGGTCAACATTACCATCCACATTTGATGTGTTCTTGATGTTGTCCTTCAAAACAATCATTAGAGCTGAGCGGTATGACCAAAAATTTATATGACGGTATTTTTCAAAGTTATATCGGTTTCACGGTACATGATGCTATTTTTTTGTTTTGTCTAAGTATGACAGGTCATTTACCACATTTTACAGGACACATTTTTGTTTTCCGTTTTTGTATTGTTCCCATATTAACAATATTATTTTATTATTAGCCATTGCGCCTATCCGCTATGGCTAACGTGTTTGTTGGCTAACTGCTTATAGATTTCCTTTTCTTAGAAGGAAAATGCATTGCCTGGATTTATTGCAAAGGCTTTAATGGGCAAATTACCTCAATATACAGTACAAGCCAAAAGTTTGGACACACCTTCTCATTGTGTTTTCTTTATTTTCATGACCATTTACATTGGTAGATTCTCACTGAAGGCATCAAAACTATGAATGAACACATATGGAGTTATGTACTTAACAAAAAAAGGTGAAATAACTGAAAACATATTTTATATTCTAGTTTCTTCAAAATAGCCACCCTTTGCTCTGATTACTGCTTTGCACACTCTTGGAATTCTCTCACTGAGCTTCAAGAGGTAGTCACCTGAAATGGTTTTCCAACAGTCTTGAAGGAGTTCCCAGAGGTGTTTAGCACTTGTTGGCCCCTTTGCCTTCACTCTGCAGTCCAGCTCACCCCAAACCATCTCGATTGGGTTCAGGTCCGGTGACTGTGGAGGCCAGGTCATCTGCCGCAGCACTCCATCACTCTTCTTCTTGGTCAAATAGCCCTTACACAGCCTGGAGGTGTGTTTGGGGTCATTGTCCTGTTGAAAAATGAATGATCGTCCAACTAAACGCAAACTGGATGGGATGGCATGTCGCTGCAGGATGCTGTGGTAGCCATGCTGGTGCCTTCAATTTTGAATAAATCCCCAACAGTGTCACCAGCAAAACACCCCCACACCATCACACCTCCTCCTCCATGCTTCACAGTGGGAACCAGGCATGTGGAATCCATCCATTCACCTTTTCTGCGTCTCACAAAAACACCGCGGTTGGAACCAAAGATCTCAAATTTGGACTCATCAGACCAAAGCACAGATTTCCACTGGTCTCATGTCCATTCCTTGTGTTTCTTGGCCCAAACAAATCTCTTCTGCTTGTTGCCTCTCCTTAGCAGTGGTTTCCTGGCAGCTATTTGACCATAAAGGCCTGATTCACGAAGTCTCCTCTTAACAGTTGTTCCAGAGATGGGTCTGCTGCTAGAACTCTGTGTGGCATTTATCTGGTCTCTGATCTGAGCTGCTGATAACTTGTGATTTCTGAGGCTGGTGACTCGGATGAACTTGTCTTCAGAAGCAGAGGTTACTCTTGGTCTTCCTTTCCTGGGTCGGTCCTCATGTGTGCCAGTTTCGTTGTAGCGCTTAATGGTTTTTGCGACTCCACTTGGGGACGCAATTAAAGTTTTTGCTAATTTTCCAGACTGACTGACCTTCATTTCTTAAAGTAATGATAGCCACTCGTTTTTCTTTAGTTAGCTGATTGGTTCTTGCCATAATATGAATTTTAACAGTTGTCCAATAGGGCTGTCGGCTGTGTAGTAACCTGACCTCTGCACAACACAACTGATGGTCCCAACCCCATTGATAAAGCAAGAAATTCCAGTAATTAAACCTGATAAGGCACACCTGTGAAGTGAAAACCATTTCAGGTGACTACCTCTTGAAGCTCACCGAGAGAATGCCAAGAGGGTGCAAAGCAGTAATCATAGCAAAGGGTGGCTATTTTGAAGAAACTAGAATATAAAACGTTTTCAGTTATTTCACATTTTTTTGTTAAGTACATAACTCCATATGTGTTCATTCATAGTTTTGATGCCTTCAGTGAGAATCTACCAATGTAAATGGTCATGAAAATAAAGAAAACACATTGAATGAGAAGGTGTGTCCAAACTTTTGGCCTGTACTGTATATGTTGTATGCTGACATTCCACACTAACACATACAATACCTGTTCATCAGTTAAACCTCTCCTTTAGTCTTCCACCACATGCACAGAACTGAGGAAGTCTGTCTTTTGTTCTTATGCACGAGTGGAATATATTACAAAATATATTGAATTTAGACTTGCCTTCTCTGAATGTGTTTAAAAATCGTAGCACTGTTTGCATAGAGGCTTATCAATATCCTTAGCCTTTCCATGCTCGTCAGCAAAATACTTCCAAACGGCACTTTTGCATTTTTATTTTTTACTAAAGCAGCTTGCAAAGTGCCTTCAACAGCATAATTTGTCATGTTTGGCCAACTCGGTATGCGTGTGTTAACCAGGGTAAATGCATTCAGTGGCTGAGAGGGGGGAAGGTGCTGCACAAGTGTGTGCGTGCATGCGCGCCTGCACTGTAGTGGTGCTGTATGAAGTGTGATGAATGAGGTGAAAACCGCACTGATGGTATCAATAATGTTGAATATGAGTATCAGATACTAATTTTTAATATCAATTAATATCTGAGAATCGATTTGACAACCCCAGTGTCTCATTATTTTCAACTATAGCGTCAGCTGTATCTTCTGTTTCTGATCTTTCACGGTACACCAGTGAAAAAGGTCTCCCCTTAAACAGTGTCCAGCTGCGCCACTTCCCAAATGTTGTGTAGGCTATTTAAACTGGTATTGTGGTATAAGAAAAATTCATATCATAACAATAATAAAAACTATTTTTGGTATGAACTGGTACAACGCCCAGCACTAACAGTCATACTGCCATTCATCGCTTTGAAAAGCATCCGCCAATATTTTGGCAGCAATCATTTCACTGCGTAAAAGTCATTGCAAAATTTCCCAGCAAATAAAATATTCATAAGCAAGGCTTAAAATTCACCTTGAAGCATTTTATGCAAGATCATTTAGAATTTAGAACTCAGAACAACAGCTTATGTGTAGTTATGACACCCAGCCATCAGCACTCCAATTACCTGGGAATCAATTAACACATTTACTTTCCAAAGCAACTCCTAAAGCAGTAGAGATGTAAACAAACTGGGATGGTACTGGTCTCCAATTTTGTAAACAGCATGGTTCTTGCATAAAAGAGTCATACCATTGTAAGATGATCTCCAGTTCCACCAGCTGCCACTGTCAGATTATCTGATGGCTTGGGAAACTAGTTTTTCTTACAATTCTCTAGCAACACCAACAGAATGTAACAGTTTTGTTAAAAAGTGTTTTCTCTGAGGATGTATAACAAAGGATACTATGTATGTTACACTCTTGGATAACTCCATTTAATTCCAATGACACTAATGTATGAAGGTG